>NW_028175989.1:0-277500 GCF_949987555.1 Borostomias antarcticus
CTCCTCCCTCTCCCTACCACACTCCTCCTGCTCCTCCCTCTCCCTACCACACTCCTCCTGCTCCTCCCTCTCCCTACCACACTCCTCCTGCTCCTCCCTCTCCCTACCACACTCCTCCTGCTCCTCTCTCTCCCTACCACACTCCTCCTGCTCCTCCCTCTCCCTACCACACTCCTCCTGCTCCTCCCTCTCCCTACCACACTCCTCCTGCTCCTCCCTCTCCCTACCACACTCCTCCTGCTCCTCCACGCTCCTCCCTCTCCCTACCACACTCCTCCTGCTCCTCCCTCTCCCTACCACACTCCTCCTGCTCCTCCTCCCTACCACACTCCTCCTGCTCCTCCCTCTCCCTACCACACTCCTCCTGCTCCTCCCTCTCCCTACCACACTCCTCCTGCTCCTCACGCTCCTCCTCTCCTACCACACTCCTCCTGCTCCTCCCTCTCCCTACCACACTCCTCCTGCTCCTCCACGCTCCTCCCTCTCCCTACCACACTCCTCCTGCTCCTCCCTCTCCCTACCACACTCCTCCTGCTCCTCCACGCTCCTCCCTCTCCCTACCACACTCCTCCTGCTCCTCCACGCTCCTCCCTCTCCCTACCACACTCCTCTGCTCCTCCTGCTCCTCCCTCTCCCTACAACACTCCTCCTGCTCCTCCCTCTCCCTACCACACTCCTCCTGCTACTCCCTCTCCCTACCACACTCCTCCTGCTCCTCCTGCTCCTCCCTCTCCCTACCACACTCCTCCTGCTCCTCCCTCTCCCTACCACACTCCTCCTGCTCCTCCCTCTCCCTACCACACTCCTCCTGCTCATCCACGCTCCTCCCTCTCCCTACCACACTCCTCCTGCTCCTCCCTCTCCCTACCACACTCCTCCTGCTCCTCCCTCTCCCTACCACACTCCTCCTGCTCCTCCCTCTCCCTACCACACTCCTCCTGCTCCTCCCTCTCCCTACCACACTCCTCCTGCTACTCCCTCTCCCTACCACACTCCTCCTGCTCCTCCCTCTCCCTACCACACTCCTCCTGCTCCTCCCTCTCCCTACCACACTCCTCCTGCTACTCCCTCTCCCTACCACACTCCTCCTGCTCCTCCCTCTCCCTACCACACTCCTCCTGCTCCTCCCTCTCCCTACCACACTCCTCCTGCTACTCCCTCTCCCTACCACACTCCTCCTGCTCCCTCCACTCCTCCACGCTCCTCCCTCTCCCTACCACACTCCTCCTGCTCCTCCCTCTCCCTACCACACTCCTCCTGCTCCTCCCTCTCCCTACCACACTCCTCCTGCTCCTCCCTCTCCCTACCACACTCCTCCTGCTCCTCCCTCTCCCTACCACACTCCTCCTGCTCCTCTCTCTCCCTACCACACTCCTCCTGCTCCTCCCTCTCCCTACCACACTCCTCCTGCTCCTCCCTCTCCCTACCACACTCCTCCTGCTCCTCCCTCTCCCTACCACACTCCTCCTGCTCCTCCCTCTCCCTACCACACTCCTCCTGCTCCTCCCTCTCCCTACCACACTCCTCCTGCTCCTCCCTCTCCCTACCACACTCCTCCTGCTCCTCCACGCTCCTCCCTCTCCCTACCACACTCCTCCTGCTCCTCCCTCTCCCTACCACACTCCTCCTGCTCCTCCTGCTCCTCCCTCTCCCTACCACACTCCTCCTGCTCCTCCCTCTCCCTACCACACTCCTCCTGCTCCTCCCTCTCCCTACCACACTCCTCCTGCTCCTCCACGCTCCTCCCTCTCCCTACCACACTCCTCCTGCTCCTCCTGCTCCTCCCTCTCCCTACCACACTCCTCCACGCTCCTCCCTCTCCCTACCACACTCCTCCTGCTCCTCCCTCTCCCTACCACACTCCTCCTGCTCCTCCCTCTCCCTACCACACTCCTCCTGCTCCTCCCTCTCCCTACCACACTCCTCCTGCTCCTCCACGCTCCTCCCTCTCCCTACCACACTCCTCCTGCTCCTCCTGCTCCTCCCTCTCCCTACCACACTCCTCCACGCTCCTCCCTCTCCCTACCACACTCCTCCTGCTCCTCCCTCTCCCTACCACACTCCTCCTGCTCCTTCCAATCCTCCCTCTCCCTACCACACTCCTCCTGCTCCTCCCTCTCCCTACCACACTCCTCCTGCTCCTCCCTCTCCCTACCACACTCCTCCTGCTCCTCCCTCTCCCTACCACACTCCTCCTGCTCCTCCCTCTCCCTACCACACTCCTCCACGCTCCTCCCTCTCCCTACCACACTCCTCCTGCTCCTCCCTCTCCCTACCACACTCCTCCTGCTCCTCCCTCTCCCTACCACACTCCTCCTGCTCCTCCCTCTCCCTACCACACTCCTCCTGCTCCTCCCTCTCCCTACCACACTCCTCCTGCTCCTCCCTCTCCCTACCACACTCCTCCTGCTCCTCCCTCTCCCTACCACACTCCTCCTGCTACTCCCTCTCCCTACCACACTCCTCCTGCTCCTCCCTCTCCCTACCACACTCCTCCTGCTCCTCCCTCTCCCTACCACACTCCTCCTGCTCCTCCCTCTCCCTACCACACTCCTCCTGCTCCTCCACGCTCCTCCCTCTCCCTACCACACTCCTCCTGCTCCTCCCTCTCCCTACCACACTCCTCCTGCTCCTCCACGCTCCTCCCTCTCCCTACCACACTCCTCCTGCTCCTCCCTCTCCCTACCACACTCCTCCTGCTCCTCCCTCTCCCTACCACACTCCTCCTGCTCCTCCCTCTCCCTACCACACTCCTCCTGCTCCATGCTCCTCCCTCTCCCTACCACACTCCTCCTGCTCCTCCCTCTCCCTACCACACTCCTCCTGCTCCTCCCTCTCCCTACCACACTCCTCCTGCTCCTCCACGCTCCTCCCTCTCCCTACCACACTCCTCCTGCTCCTCACGCTCCTCCCTCTCCCTACCACACTCCTCCTGCTCCTCCCTCTCCCTACCACACTCCTCCTGCTCCTCCCTCTCCCTACCACACTCCTCCTGCTCCTCCCTCTCCCTACCACACTCCTCCTGCTCCTCCCTCTCCCTACCACACTCCTCCTGCTCCTCCTGCTCCTCCCTCTCCCTACCACACTCCTCCTGCTCCTCTCTCTCCCTACCACACTCCTCCTGCTCCTCCCTCTCCCTACCACACTCCTCCTGCTCCTCCCTCTCCCTACCACACTCCTCCTGCTCCTCCCTCTCCCTACCACACTCCTCCTGCTCCTCCCTCTCCCTACCACACTCCTCCTGCTCCTCCCTCTCCCTACCACACTCCTCCTGCTCCTCCACGCTCCTCCCTCTCCCTACCACACTCCTCCTGCTCCTCCCTCTCCCTACCACACTCCTCCTGCTCCTCCCTCTCCCTACCACACTTCTCCTGCTCCTCCCTCTCCCTACCACACTCCTCCTGCTCCTCCACGCTCCTCCCTCTCCCTACCACACTCCTCCTGCTCCTCCCTCTCCCTACCACACTCCTCCTGCTCCTCCCTCTCCCTACCACACTCCTCCTGCTCCTCCACGCTCCTCCCTCTCCCTACCACACTCCTCCTGCTCCTCCCTCTCCCTACCACACTCCTCCTGCTCCTCCCTCTCCCTACCACACTCCTCCTGCTCCTCCCTCTCCCTACCACACTCCTCCTGCTCCTCCCTCTCCCTACCACACTCCTCCTGCTCCTCCCTCTCCCTAAGACACTCCTCCTGCTCCTCCACGCTCCTCCCTCTCCCTACCACACTCCTCCTGCTCCTCCCTCTCCCTACCACACTCCTCCTGCTCCCTCCACTCCTCCATGCTCCTCCCTCTCCCTACCACACTCCTCCTGCTCCTCCCTCTCCCTACCACACTCCTCCTGCTCCTCCCTCTCCCTACCACACTCCTCCTGCTCCTCCCTCTCCCTACCACACTCCTCCTGCTCCTCCCTCTCCCTACCACACTCCTCCTGCTCCTCCCTCTCCCTACCACACTCCTCCTGCTCCTCCCTCTCCCTAAGACACTCCTCCTGCTCCTCCACGCTCCTCCCTCTCCCTACCACACTCCTCCTGCTCCTCCCTCTCCCTACCACACTCCTCCTGCTCCCTCCACTCCTCCATGCTCCTCCCTCTCCCTACCACACTCCTCCTGCTCCTCCCTCTCCCTACCACACTCCTCCTGCTCCTCCCTCTCCCTACCACACTCCTCCTGCTCCTCCCTCTCCCTACCACACTCCTCCTGCTCCTCCCTCTCCCTACCACACTCCTCCTGCTCCTCCCTCTCCCTACCACACTCCTCCTGCTCCTCCCTCTCCCTACCACACTCCTCCTGCTCCTCCCTCTCCCTAAGACACTCCTCCTGCTCCTCCACGCTCCTCCCTCTCCCTACCACACTCCTCCTGCTCCTCCCTCTCCCTACCACACTCCTCCTGCTCCCTCCACTCCTCCATGCTCCTCCCTCTCCCTACCACACTCCTCCTGCTCCTCCCTCTCCCTACCACACTCCTCCTGCTCCTCCCTCTCCCTACCACACTCCTCCTGCTCCTCCCTCTCCCTACCACACTCCTCCTGCTCCTCCCTCTCCCTACCACACTCCTCCTGCTCCTCCCTCTCCCTACCACACTCCTCCTGCTCCTCCCTCTCCCTACCACACTCCTCCTGCTCCTCCCTCTCCCTACCACACTCCTCCTGCTCCTCCCTCTCCCTACCACACTCCTCCTGCTCCTCCACGCTCCTCCCTCTCCCTACCACACTCCTCCTGCTCCTCCCTCTCCCTGTCACACTCCTCCTGCTACTCCCTCTCCCTACCACACTCCTCCTGCTACTCCCTCTCCCTACCACACTCCTCCTGCTCCCTCCACTCCTCCACGCTCCTCCCTCTCCCTACCACACTCCTCCTGCTCCTCCACGCTCCTCCCTCTCCCTACCACACTCCTCCTGCTCCTCCCTCTCCCTGTCACACTCCTCCTGCTCCTCCCTCTCCCTACCACACTCCTCCTGCTCCTCCCTCTCCCTACCACACTCCTCCTGCTCCTCCCTCTCCCTGCTCCTCTCACCTGTGGTCATTTGGACCTGGGCGTGTTTTTGTTCTGTATCTGTTATTTCAGAGAGTAATAAAAAGACCCTGTGATGAACAGATATGAATGGATGAGTGTGTATTTCAACAGAATTGCTTATTAAAACCAGCTTGACATGTCATTCTAGAACTCAGCTATCTGATTCATTTGAAGACTGAGCTACAACAACAACTCCAGGTTCCTTATGGCATGATGCATGTGGCTTGCTGTCTTACCCTATGGGGCACATGTGTAGCATATAATTAAGCAAAAAACCACGAGAGGCTGTGTTTTATAGTGATTTTATAACAGCTAGGGGGCGTTGTTAGGCACGACGCGAAGCGGATAACACTATAACACACAGCCTCGAGTGGTTTATTGCTTTTATACAACGGTTACTACAGCTATTAGTGTAAAATAGACACACAGCAATGTAAAATATTAACATTTATTCAAAACGAAGCATCATTCCCTCAATTCCGCCGAGCAAAATAGTTCCCCTAACAAATGGGTTGCCAAGCAACAACAACAACAACAACTACAATGCATTGGATCAAATGGGAGGCGCATTAAAATTGAAAATGGAATGATATGCGGTCCCAGGTGTGTGTTACAAAGTATTTTAACACGGCTTCCAGCCAATCAGAATCAAGAACCAGAACTAACCGTTGTATAATGGGGAGTTTTGACCTCTGAAGAGGTACTAACAAGATGGGAGAGTGTTTAACTCACCCGTTCGTTATAAAAGAGGCTGATCAATCATATGAAAATGTGTATTTAACTATGTTAAATGACCTGTGTGTGTGTGTGTGTGTGTGTGTGTGTGTGTGTGTGTGTGTGTGTGTGTGTGTGTGTGTGTGAGTGAGTGTGTGTGTGTGTGTGAGTGTGTGTGTGAGTGAGTGTGTGTGTGTGAGTGTGAGTTCTGTGTGATTTCTGCATGATGGGGATCAAAACACTACTAATGAGTTGCCTCATCTTCACACCTTGGCTTATTTTGACTCTTGTATTGCATCAGATCATTACGTTACAAACAAAACAACATTGCAAGCATAATATTCTAAACTAACAACTAATGAGACAATGACTTGAATTATGTCTCACTGTAGGCTGTGTCTTGAGTGATCTAAGTTCCTGATGGAAAGTGTAGATCTGTACACTATCATGGACAGCCACTCTTTTAGGATCACGGTTGTGTGTGTATGGTGCTTTTGTTAAGTGTACTGTATGCCCCTATGTGTGTGTGTGTGTGTGTGTGTGTGTGTGTGTGTGTGTGTGTGTAAGTGGACTGCACTTATATAGCTTTACAATGGCATCTCATTCATCCATTCACACACACATTCACACACCAATGGCGGGAGCTGCCATGCCAGGTGCTAGCCTGCTCATTGGGAGTGATTTGGGGCTCAGTGTCTCGCCCAAGGACACTTTGACATGTGGACAGGAGGAAACAGGACAAACCACAAACCCTACGGTCATTGGACAACCCACTCTACCTCCTGAGCCACAGAGACACCTGAGACACCATTTAAGATGTAATGCATCATCCCCAACATGGGCGGCAGCAGTGAGTAGACTAAACAAAGCGGAGAACGCCGAATCGCCGGTAGAAGAAGACAGTCGATGCGCTGTGGATATTAGACATTTAAGTGTACAAATTTGCCTTTTATTTGAAAGGTGGGGGACTACAAACTGTAGCGACCTCGGAGAAAAGGCTTTCATCTTTCCAACGATGTGTTTACTTTGGTGAGTAACGAAACGGTTTTGTCTGTAGACTCGGACGAGCGGGCCGAGGAAGCGCATTCATAGGTAAATTGCATTGAGAGTAACAGGGCGTTATCTGTAGGATATCGCCCTGGACCAGGTCTAGGGCCAACTTAGAACCTAATACTTTTTGGGACAGCTCCGAATCACAGGGCAGATCCATTATTTTTCACCACAAGTATATTTTTGACATGTCTCCTCTAAGTAGGCCTATTAGTATCCTAATGTCACTGTGCGCTGATGCATTAACGGGCAGGGCTATGCGATCTCTGAGGGCTCTTCTAGTTGTCTTTAGTGCCATTAAAGGTCTGCTCTGCTTTTAAATGTAGCTACTGGTATGTCTTGGTTTTATTACACAAGGGAATAATAACATAACATTACATAACATTTCAGTTAGCTTTCTTCAAACATGCAATATTGTGTAATGATGATTTATGATGTTGATTACACACTGTGCAGGGACAGTAGCTCCAGTCAGGGTCAAAGGTTGTTCCCTCCCTCTCCTGCCCTGTTTAAATCCAGAGAAGATCTGCACAGGATCACAGGACCACTAAACCGCTGGCCATGTCAAAGACCACACCCCAAACACAGAGTGGTGAGTCAACTACACACACACACACACACACACACACACACACACACGCAATCTCTCTCACTCTCACTAAGTGAAAATGTAGCATATTCAAATCTAGCTTTATCAATGCTGATCTTAATATTTGATGTCATCAAGCCGGCAGTTCCTCACATCAAGTAATATGAAATTAATCATAATAATTAATGAAGGCATGTATCCATTAGACCATCCTTCTGGCAACAATCATGTGAACTCACAACTCAGAAACAGACAATAACTGTTCATTAAGCTTGACTATTGTGAATGTGTAATTCACCATTTCAAAGATATTTGCTTGTGTGTTTGTAAGGTTCAGAGAGTAATACTGTATATCTCCATGGCAATACCCCACTATTCACTTGAGGCTGTGGGTAGCAAAGGAGTGGCACATTAAAGACTGGTGATCGGTTACTAAAGGGACACCTAGACAGACATGCGTACTGCACAGTTACCGTATGTGCAGGTACAGTATGTGAGTAGTGTATGGGTATACAGAACAACAGATCTGGTTGGCTAATGGAACTAACAGTAGCAATGAAAAAGGAGTGGAACAGCGCAAATAGCAATGGGTGAAACAGCCCAACCTACAGTGAAGTTACCACGAAAGCACCTGCTGTGCTTGGTGTTCTGTTATGAATCATCCTGGTTATTATCAGCCCAGAATCACTGCAGAGCTGACAGACCTGTTATGAATCATCCTGGTTATTATCAGTCCAGAATCACTGCAGAGCTGACAGACCTGTTATGAATCATCCTGGTTATTATCAGAATCACTGCAGAGCTGACAGACCTGTTATGAATCATCCTGGTTATTATCAGAATCACTGCAGAACTGACAGACCTGTGATGAATCATCCTGGTTATTAATAACTGACAGACCCAACTGGACTAATGGACCTGTAGTATAAGGAGTACCCCTTGTGTCAACACTTCTGTTTTACTGTATCTCAAAATTGCATAATAGATTGTAGGTTTTCTGAATGTCACTGGTGTTATGTAGCATACGACTGATAACAGTGATAAAAAGGAGTGCTGTTTAGAACTATTTGTCTTTTTATGGGAGGTTTGTAACCCCTCTTGGGAACTTGAAAGGGTTCTTGTAGCACTGAGGTGTAAACAAAATAAAATATAGTCAGTGTCCCACGCACACCATTTCCCCATCCTCCAACATTCCTTCCAGACAGTGGAACAGATCATAAGACTGCACACAGAGAGAGATGGCGTTGATGTTCTGGTTCAGCTACTTCCTGTAGTAATAAATCATAAGACTGCACACAGAGAGAGATGGCGTTGATGGTCTGTTTCAGCTACTTCCTGTAGTAATAAATCATAAGACTGCACACAGAGAGAGATGGCGTTGATGTTCTGTTTCAGCTACTTCCTGTAGTAATCGTTTCAACCCATGGATGTGCTCCTGGCCCACACGGTTACAACTGCATCAATGTAAAATATTATAATGAAGTTGTTAACCTGTGTGATTATAAGGTCTTTGAGAGGGACATCAGTGTGCTGGGAGAACACATGGTTAACAACCTCCTTGACCTGCTTCTGACCGGTACACATTCATAACGGCTCAAAGTCCCTGAAGTAATAAAAAAGACATTCATGGGCAGGGTTAACTGTCTGTGTGTGTGTGTGTGTGTGTGTGTGTGTGTGTGTGTGTGTGTGTGTGCGTGCTTGTGTGCGTGTGTATGTGTGCGTGTGTGTGTGTGTGTGTGCGTTCATGTGTGTGTGTTTATAGCTTGGGCGTATTACATTTTCCAGACTGGCTGTATATCATTTCTTGTTTGTGTTACATCGCGTACTACAGTAGTCCTAACCCTAACCCTCACCCTAACCCTAGTCCTTACCTCTCCGGTATTCAGTTAGGCCGGAGACGCAGATCTAAAAGAATCTGAGATCAGCTGCACCTCTAAGCTCAGCCATCAGAAGGACAAGAATGACCTATGACCTGCATGTAGTGTGAAGACAAACTGCTCCTGACTGAGGCCTCTCTCTCTCTCTTTCTTTCTCTCTCTTTCTTTCTCTCTCTCTCTCTCTCTCTCTCTCTTTCTCTCTCTTTCTTTCTCTCTCTCTCTCTCTCTCTCTCTCTCTCTCTCTCTCTCTCTATGGCAGCGCCCAAGAAGAAGTGCCCCCTGGCCAAGGGGCTGGAGGGCATCAGCCCCCTGGTGCGCTCAGTGCAGGAGACCCCCAACCCCATCGCCACGGAGATCAAGGGCACCATTCCGTCCTGGATCAACGGCAGCTTCCTGCGGAACGGGCCGGGGAAGTTTGAGTTTGGCAACGACAGGTGAGATAGGGTTCTGTCCCCAACACCTACCTGACCCAACACCTACCTGACCCAACACCTACCTGACCCCAACACCTACCTGACCCAACACCTACCTGACCCAACACCTACCTGACCCAACACCTACCTGACCCCAACACCTACCTGACCCAACACCTACCTGACCCCACACCTACCTGACACAACACCTACCTGACCCCAACACCTACCTGACCCAACACCTACCTGACCCAACACCTACCTGACCCAACACCTACCTGACCCCACACCTACCTGACCCCAACACCTACCTGACCCAACACCTACCTGACCCAACACCTACCTGACCCCAACACCTACCTGACCCAACACCTACCTGACCCCAACACCTACCTGACACAACACCTACCTGACCCAACACCTACCTGACCCCAACACCTACCTGACCCAACACCTACCTGACCCAACACCTACCTGACCCAACACCTACCTGACCCCAACACCTACCTGACCCCACACCTACCTGACCCCAACACCTACCTGACCCAACACCTACCTGACCCAACACCTACCTGACCCAACACCTACCTGACCCAACACCTACCTGACCCCAACACCTACCTGACCCAACACCTACCTGACCCCAACACCTACCTGACCCCAACACCTACCTGACCCCAACACCTACCTGACCCAACACCTACCTGACCCAACACCTACCTGACCCAACACCTACCTGACCCAACATCTACCTGACCCCAACACCTACCTGACCCAACACCTACCTGACCCCAACACCTACCTGACCCCAACACCTACCTGACCTACCTGACCCCAACACCTACCTGACCCAACACCTACCTGACCCAACACCTACCTGACCCAACACCTACCTGACCCCAACACCTACCTGACCCCACACCTACCTGACCCCAACACCTACCTGACCCAACACCTACCTGACCCAACACCTACCTGACCCAACACCTACCTGACCCAACACCTACCTGACCCAACACCTACCTGACCCCAACACCTACCTGACCCCAACACCTACCTGACCCCAACACCTACCTGACCCAACACCTACCTGACCCCAACACCTACCTGACCCAACACCTACCTGACCCCAACACCTACCTGACCCAACACCTACCTGACCCAACACCTACCTGACCCCAACACCTACCTGACCCCACACCTACCTGACCCCAACACCTACCTGACCCAACACCTACCTGACCCAACACCTACCTGACACAACACCTACCTGACCCCAACACCTACCTGACCCAACACCTACCTGACCCAACACCTACCTGACCCCAACACCTACCTGACCCAACATCTACCTGACCCAACACCTACCTGACCCCAACACCTACCTGACACAACACCTACCTGACCCAACACCTACCTGACCCCAACACCTACCTGACCCAACACCTACCTGACCCAACACCTACCTGACCCAACACCTACCTGACCCAACACCTACCTGACCCAACATCTACCTGACCCAACACCTACCTGACCCAACACCTACCTGACCCCAACACCTACCTGACCCAACACCTACCTGACCCAACACCTACCTGACCTACCTGACCCAACACCTACCTGACCCCAACACCTACCTGACCCAACACCTACCTGACCCAACACCTACCTGACCCCAACACCTACCTGACCCAACACCTACCTGACCTTTGCATCAAACTAGACACACATACTGTATCAGGAGATATATAAACACACATGCCTTCACAGAGATGCATGTACACACACACACACATACACACACACACGCACGCACGCACGCATGTACTGTACACACACACACGCATGTCTACCCATAGGTACAGGGTTAGGGTATATATTCTATATGTATAACCCTATACACTTCCATATTGGAAGTACTGTACCGAAACCCATTGGTTTATCTCTGTCTGCATCCCCAGCTACCACCACTGGTTTGACGGCATGGCAATGATGCACCGCTTCCACATCTCTGACGGCAAGGTCACCTACAGCAGCCGCTTCCTCCGCAGCGACTCGTACACACAGAACGCCAAGACCAACCGCATCGTGGTGTCTGAGTTCGGCACGCTCGCTATGCCTGACCCGTGCAAGAACATTTTTGCCCGGTTCTTTTCTCGATTCCAAATCCCCAGTGAGTGTTCTCAGGGGCGATGGTCTGTCTGTGTTCATCTCCTCAGTACGTTGATCCATGTCTACGGCAGTGAGGCTGGGACTGGGCTGGAGCTCAGGGCTGGTTGTATTGTGTTGCACACACAGTGTAGTACAAATATACAGTATTGTGAATGGATGCTGTATGTCACACCATGGAAAGGAAGGAAGAAAGCGTGTGTGTGTGTGTGTGTGTGTGTGTGTGTGAGTGTGAAGTTCTGATATCTGTGTGTGTTAACAGAGGCCACGGACAACGCCAGTGTGAATTTTGTCAAGTACAAGGGAGACTATTACGTCAGCACTGAGACCAACTACATGCGGCGCATTGATCCACAGAGCCTGGAGACCAAGGAGAAGGTATTGATCCACAGAGCCTGGAGACCAAGGAGAAGGTATTGATCCACAGAGCCTGGAGACCAAGGAGAAGGTATTGATCCACAGAGCCTGGAGACCAAGGAGAAGGTATTGATCCACAGAGCCTGGAGACCAAGGAGAAGGTATTGATCCACAGAGCCTGGAGACCAAGGAGAAGGTATTGATCCACAGAGCCTGGAGACCAAGGAGAAGGTATTGATCCACAGAGCCTGGAGACTAAGGAGAAGGTATTGATCCACAGAGCCTGGAGACCAAGGAGAAGGTATTGACAGAACAGCTCACACACACACAGATATCATCCACAGAGATCTGTATTTCATATGGTCAGGAGATCCTCATAGTGATAGATATAGTAGATAGATACTTTCATAATCCCCATGTGGGGAAATTGGGTTTTTCAGCAGTGGAAAAGTACAGCAGCAGTGCGAAAAAAGTACAGCAGAATAAAGAATATACATAGGTAATATATAATAGATTAAATTAAATTACAAGAAATATATACATACAGAAATATGTATACTAATACTCAAAATACATACATACATGCACACATTGTGCACTGTTATAGTCTGATGGCCGATGGCACAAAGCAGCACCTGAACCATTCAGTTTTGCACCTGGGTGGGAGGAGCCTGTGGCTGAAGGTGCTCCCCATCTGCCACAGCTCATCATAGAGGGGATGAGAGGGGTTGTCCAGGAGGGACTTCAGTTTGTCCCTCGTCCTCCTCTCCACCACAGCCTCCAGGCTGTTCAGTTGTTGCCTTACAACAAAGCCGGCCCTCCTCACCAACAGCCCCTCCTCACCAGCTTGTTCAGCTTGTTTGTCTCCCCAGACCTGATGCTGCCTCCCCAGCAGGCAACAGCAAAGAACAGTGTGCTGCTCCCACAGACTGGTAGAACATCCTCAGCAGTCTGCTACACACATCAAAGACCTGAGCCTCCTGAGGAAGAACAGTCTGCTCTGTCCTTTCCTGTAGAGGACCTCAGTGTTGTCAGTCCAGTCCAGTTTGATGTTCAGGTGCACTCCCAGGAACTTGTACTGTAGGAGTCCACCATCTCACTATCCTCCCCCTGGATGGTGATGAGGGTTGGAGGCCTCCTGTTCCTTCTGAAGTCCACCACCAGTTCCTTGGTCTTGCTGATGTTGAGTGGGAGCTGGTTCTCCTCAGACCATTCAACAAATCTCCTGATCACATCCCTGTACTCCTCCTCATCGTCTGCCCTGATGCAGCCCACGATAGAGGCCAAGAACTTCTGGAGGTGACACGCTGCAGAGTTGTGGCTGAAGTCAGAGGTGTAGAGGGTGAACAGGAAAGCTGACAGGACTGTTCCTTGGGGGGTGCCCGTGTTATCAACACGAGCAATGATGATGATGATGAGGATGATGATAGCCAAGTTGATGTGTGCCTGTTCATGGTAGGTGGACTGGACTAACTACATAGCAGTGAACTCAGCCACAGCCCACCCACACTATGACCGTGAAGGAGCCACATACAACATGGGGAACTCCTATGGCAAGGGTGGTATGCTAAGTTCTATCTATCTATCTATCTATCTATCTATCTATCTATCTATCTATCTATCTATCTATCTATCTATCTATCTATCTATCTATCTATCTATCTATTGTTACACTGATACTGCCCCATCTACTAAAGCAATGCTGCTGATAATAACAAAATGTCAGTAAGATAACTGTTAACTACTTTGAGTAGAGTTAGATACATTAGCTAGTGAGCCTACTTGTCTCACATAACGTTAATCACCTAATATGAAGCTATAGTGCTAGCTAGCTACCTAGCTACGGTAGTTATTGATTGATTATGAACCATCAGGCTTGGCAGTGACTTAGTTTGACTTGAGTTAATGCTGGGGGAAGAAACTCACCTGACAATGGTTAGTAGGGTGACTGCTACTCACTAGTTGGTTATTATCTGTTATCGCCATCTTCATCAGCTACAAGGTACGTTACCATCTCCAGTCGAAGGAGGATTCTCCTGTAAGGTTGCCTGTAGCTCCTCTTCACTACTAGTATAAGTATTTCTTGCTGCTCTTTGTTAGTGTTGTCAGTAGCCATCATGAAAAAGTTGTTACCTTTGACAGTTTGGTAAAAAAAAAAAAAAAGCATCACTGGGGTAACGTTAGCTTATTTGCTTCAGTTTTGAAATAGTGTGCTGAGGTCTGAATAACTTCCTCAGATGTGCAGTAATGGAATAGTTCAAGGTAGTGACTGGGAGAGGGGGGCTGACTGAGACACTCATGAATTAGGCATTCTGACACTATTTAGCATATGGATTTTTAGAAATAAATAATTATTAGCAAAAAATAATTATTAACAATATGTTTATGAGGTGTTTATGGGGCCCTCTGTAAGTTGGGGGCCCAAGGCAATTGCCTACGTTTCCCTAATGGGTAAGTCCGCCCCTGGCCAAATAAAGACCCCTCGAGGTCCAGAATTGAATCCAGTATAAACCCTCAAACCTCCACCCCTGTCTGTGTTCTCCTTCTCCAGGCTTCTTCTACAACATCATCCGTGTTCCTCCTCCTGTGGATGACGGCCAGGAGGATGATGCAGCAGATCTCAGTGGAGCTCAGGTCCTCTGCTCCATTCCTGCTTCACAGCCCAGGAAACCATCCTACTACCACAGCTTTGGTGAGGAAACCCTCTCTCTCTCTATCCCCGGCCAGGCCGCTCTCTATATCTCTCTATCTCTATCTCACTAGGCTTCTCCTTACTCTGTGGGGAACTCACCTCTATGCCTGTGTGTGAGTGTGTGTGTGTGTGAGTGTGTGTGTGTGTGTGTGTGTGTGAGTGTGTGTGTGTGTGCGTGTGCGTGTGTGTATGTATGTGTGTGCGTGTGTGTATGTGTGTGTGTGTGTGAGTGTGTGTGCGTGTGCGTGTGTGAGTGTGTGTGTGTGTGTGCGTGTGTGTGCGCGTCTCCAGCCATGTCGGAGAACTACGTGGTGTTCATCGAGCAGCCCATCAAGCTGGACCTGCTCAAGTTCATGATGTACAGGATCCAGGGGAAGAGCTTCCACAAGGTCATGAGCTGGGAGCCTCAAACCCACACTTTCTTCCACGTGGTCGACAGGCACACAGGCGAGATATATCTATGCTATATATAATATGCTCCTAGGACTAGTCATTTTCCTCTCAGATTGGTTTGTTTGTCTCCATGACCCAGCATCTCCCAAACACTGATTGGGTATGTCTCGTCCAATAGCGAAGCAAGGTGACGTACCGCTGCCCAGCCATGTTCGCCCTGCACATGATCAACGCCTATGAGGAGAGGGGCTTCCTGGTCATGGATATGTGCTGTGGTGACGACGGAGAGGTCATTGGAGACTTCACCCTGGAGAACCTCCGCAGGGCCCCGGGGGAGGAGATGGACAAGGTCTGACCATGTGACATCCACACACAGTCTACTACTCTGTGAAATCATGACTGGTTCAATTATGTTTATGATGACACTAACAATTGTCTGGGATGTACCATATTACCACTATGTATCATTATCATATCAAATCTACGTGACAGTGGCAGTACGTTTAACCTCCATATTGCTCTGTCAGTTTTACAACGCGCTCTGTAGGAACCTCCCGCGCAGATACGTCATTCCGCTGACTGTGGATAAAGACACACCCACCGACCAGAACCTGGTCACTCTGCACTTCTGTCAAGCTACTGCTGTGAAGGCCAAGAATGGGGAGGTGTGTGTGTGTGTGTGTGTGTGTGTGTGTGTGTGTGTGTGTGTGTGTGTGTATGTGTGTGTGTGTGTGTGTGTGTATGTGTGTGCGTGTGTGCGTGTGTGCGTATGGGGTGTGATTAGTGCCAGCACACCATACTGAAATGCTTGACTTGCGCCTACTTAAGAAGACGCGATGACATCAAACGTCTAAACACACGTGTATAATTTCCATTGACAAACAATGGAGAGACAGACGTCTCATAGCTGTAACGTACCTGTCACGCAGACGCTGTGCACATGTTGTTTACACGTATTGCGCATCGTGTGCGTGACGGCAACACTACAGGTTAGATGCGCCTCACATATGCGACACCAACACTACACATGACAGTTTGGTAAAATCATAGATGTACGTACGTACGTACATCTTGTAATGTGTGCAGAAATTGCATAGCGACGTGTCAAACGTGCCAGTGCCTTGCTTGCGCAGCATACGTGTTAGCGGCCGCACGTGTAAGGTCAGTTGCCTTTAAATCATAGCTGGTTCTAATCTCGTCCTTGCCCATTGGGAATGCATTCTCAATAAATGGAATTCGCACATGTTAAGCAACTTGTTTTTAATAAAGCCTAATATTTGAATGACTCTTCGCAATTTAAAACAAATGTTCAGATACACGTGTTTCTTGTCAATAGAGGGCGCTGCAGCACCGTCAGCACCAGTTCGAACAGCCACAACCTATTTGAAAATGTAGCGATAGTGGAGATAAAACGACACATATCTAGGAAAAGTTATGCAAGGAGGGTCCTGGAATTTGATTGAGTGCAAATAAATATTCTTAATTTTTATTCAATATGGACAAATGAGCCCCGCTCGCAGCTTCTAGTGCCCGCTGACTTAACACGAGCGTGCAAACGTTACATGCATGTGCGCAGAAGTGGCACCTTTGACACGTCACCCTCTGAGAATGCGAGCGACTCGTAACGCGTGCGTATATGCACGCCTATTAATCAGCTCGCCAAAGTACCTTTATACACGCAATGCAGGCGACGAAAGCACTGAGTGTTTGTTACGCTGGCACGAATCACACCCCATAGTGTGCGTGTGTGCGTGCGTGCGTGTGTGCATGTGTGTGTGTGTGTGTGTGTGAATATATCTGTGTTGTAATGTAGCCTTGATATGAGTTTTGCAGCTGCACTTAGTCTGAATACTCTTGTATGCTAGAACCAATCATGCAGTTTCCTCCAGGGATCAATAAAGTACAAAAAACATAATTAATAAAGTACTACTACTACTACATAAAAACGTTATAAGTTGTAACATTCTACAACCTGAGCATCTGGCTATAGAATATGACCGCTACAATGGAATCAATCCAGACACAAAACTCTAATCATAGACAATTCTTCCTAAAGAAGTATTTTATGTTTCACTGCATATAAAAATACTTTTCATCTGAGAAAGGTAGACCTCACTCCAGAACCATTACTACCCAGCTAGTTACTCTCCTCTTTATTCAATTACTACCCAGCTAGTTACTCTCCTCTTTATTCAATTACTACCCAGCTAGTTACTCCCCTCTTTATTCAATTACTACCCAGCTAGTTACTCTCCTCTTTATTCAATTACTACCCAGCTAGTTACTCTCCTCTTTATTCAATTACTACCCAGCTAGTTACTCTCCTCTTTATTCAATTACTACCCAGCTAGTTACTCTCCTCTTTATTCAATTACTACCCAGCTAGTTACTCCCCTCTTTATTCAATTACTACCCAGCTAGTTACTCTCCTCTTTATTCAATTACTACCCAGCTAGTTACTCCCCTCTTTATTCAATTACTACCCAGCTAGTTACTCCCCTCTTTATTCAATTACTACCCAGCTAGTTACTCCCCTCTTTATTCAATTACTACCCAGCTAGTTGCTCCCCTCTTTATTCAATTACTACCCAGCTAGTTACTCTCCTCTTTATTCAATTACTACCCAGCTAGTTACTCTCCTCTTTATTCAATTACTACCCAGCTAGTTACTCCCCTCTTTATTCAATTACTACCCAGCTAGTTACTCCCCTCTTTATTCAATTACTACCCAGCTAGTTACTCCCCTCTTTATTCAATTACTACCCAGCTAGTTACTCCCCTCTTTATTCAATTACTACCCAGCTAGTTACTCCCCTCTTTATTCAATTACTACCCAGCTAGTTACTCCCCTCTTTATTCAATTACTACCCAGCTAGTTACTCCCCTCTTTATTCAATTACTACCCAGCTAGTTACTCCCCTCTTTATTCAATTACTACCCAGCTAGTTACTCCCCTCTTTATTCAATTACTACCCAGCTAGTTACTCCCATCTTTATTCAATTACTACCCAGCTAGTTACTCCCCTCTTTATTCTTTAAGAACATTTGAAATGCTAAACTCCCCATGCAGCAAATTGCACTTACAACACATGAAAAGGCATCACAGGAAATTGAATTGCAGTCAATTGTAGCAGAGGAGCCAATGCGCAGGCAGTCCAGGCCTGGGGTCACAGGTCAGATCAGGCCTGCTTCCTGGGGTCACAGGTCAGATCAGGCCTGCTTCCTGGGGTCACAGGTCAGATCAGGCCTTTCACACTAAAGGGGGCCAGTGTAAACACCAGAGAGAACCAGGGACGTTCACACCGCCGTCCTAAGAACCACATCAAAGGACTTGACCAGAACAGGCCCAACTTTACGACCCTCTCACTCTCACCAACTGCAGTACACGATATTGTCTGGAGGATTCCAGAGCCTGCATTCATAAGAAAACTGCCATCCCAGCCATGAAACTGAGGTATCCTCCCAGTGCCAGTGTTTATTCTTCAATGAGGGACATATCTGTGAATAAACGGGGTTTGGGGAGCGAATGGGCTCAGAGCAGTATTAAAAATTGTGAATCCAACGTGTGATTAAGATGCAAGTGTTTGGATTCTATATGTTCCAGCCAATGTACTGAATATGATAATGTCATTTTTATTAATGTCCTTCCAATGTGGTGGTAATGAGATCGGATTAAAACATATCCTTGAAAATTACTATCAGTCTCTCCGACCCCCAAAGGAGAGGTTACGAATCAACTGGTCCCCAACTGGCCAATCACAGGACTGGGGCACAAGCACCCACCCCCCAAAAGCTGCAGGTATTTAACCTGTGAGCCGCCATTGTTCTTTCTCTTGTAGGTACGGGAGAGTTGACGCGCATTGTATCTACTGAAAAGCAACCAAAACTGTTCCTTGGATCCATCCCTAGCAAGAGCGAGGGAGTGGAGAGGTGAGACCTTGCAACTTTAATTCTGAACCGTTTCGGTTGGCTGGACACCAAACAGCGCCAGAATAGACTGTACTACTCTGCAAACTCTGAGTGTCAAGCCTGAACTCTGGGTCGCTGCAACTCACAACGCCAACAACAGCAACACCATGACGCAACGAGCCGGCGGACGACGCCCATCAACCAAACCAATAACGCTGGTCACGTGGTCTTCGAGACTACACCGAGAGCTGGCCAGTCGAAGCGAGCCGCGCGCCACACAAACCGTAAGCTCCATGCTAAACGCTGCTTGTTTGATGTGTTGTGGTTGCTATGTGTTGCTGAGATAGATCCTAGGCCAGGCTGCACTCATCTATCACTTATTCCCTTCCTGCTTTGTCTCCATCCTGACACATTTGTGTTCTCATATATTGTTAAATTGTGTGTGTTCATATTATCCTGATAATTGATCAGTATACTTCAATAAATATTCCATGCTTTGACCCCGTCGTTGTAGCGTCATCAACAGATCTCTAGGTCTGTTTTCCCTCTCATGAGGGTGGTGCCCCAGACGAGTCGATTTAGTGTAGTTAAATCCATTTCCTTCATAGTGTGATAGCCACAGTATAACCATAAGTTATACCAAGTCATAGTCATATTCCCATAAAGCTATAAAGCTTAAACTGCTACACAATGTAATGTGATAGAAAATGGACTGAAATGCCCGGAAACAGGTCTAGGTCGGCCTAGACCAAAGACAGCTGGCTTCATGCAGGGAAAGACACTTTTTGAGCTCATCAGTACTTCATCCAATACCATAGATGGAGGGGGGGATTCATCATTACTACAATTAAGAAGTTCTTCATGAGTATCATTAACGCCAGAGTTTAGTCGCTGCTTGGTCACTAAAGTGGACGTAATGCCCATGTTTCACTACATCCTAGAGAGCTCAGCGAGGCTGAAAGAGCAAGGCCCAGTGGTATATAAACACTGATCCATATATTCTCTATGCAGGCCGCGCCTCGCCCAGGTTCACCTTAATGAGCTCGTAATTCCTGATCTAATCAGTCATGCTAAACATCTCTGTACTCCCTAACTCTAATTAATTATTGTGGTCTGGGGGTACATTGACTTTCCTGCATTAAATGCAATCAGTGTAAATCGCTTTGGATAAAAGTGTCAGCTAAATGACTGTAATGTAATGTAATAGCCACAACAAGCAATGATGGGGTCCAAGCGCCTTGCGACGAGGTGTCAAAAATAGGATTTGGAGAAGGAGCAGAAGACCAGTGAAGCAAAGATGCAGATGATGTGATTGAAGGAATTTGTTTAGCCCAAGAAATTGTAAAATAAATTAAAGCTGCTACGCAGCGATGAGGCGGGGCCAGGCAATTTCCGACAAGTTTAGGAGCAATAAGCGAGAGAATAGGAAGACAACAAGAAAGTTGACATTCCAATGTTCATTTTGTACATTCGTATCGTATCTTAAAACATTTTTGTAAAACATTTTGATGCATTGTAAACTCGATTTTGCTAATTCAACAATCGGGTCAATGAGTTTGTGAATTACAGTCTGAAGATCCAGTGTAGCAAGTTTGGTGTTAATTGATTGAAAAATGTGGGATGAGATATGTTTATTAATTTTTACAGGTTTTATTTGCTTTTCTTCATAATTGAACATTAACTTCAGCAGCTGTGTACTCAGTCAGTTGCCAATCAATCGATTTAGTCATTGTAATCCTCAGCGGGGGTTGGGTAGGGTTGCCAACAGCGATGTCTCCGATTCGTGGAGCTTGCGTTGGATTGTGGGTAATGTAGTTATCTCTGTATAAAGTGTTGGTTTCAGAGGACAGAATTAAACTTTTTTTTTTAATTCAATTTTTGAGATAAAATTCTGAAGAAAATCACACTACATCTTGGATATGTGGCCAATGTTGTCACTTTTATGAGGATGATCAGACATTGATTTGGCGAGAATTAATAGGAACTGTATACAGAACTGTTTACAGTAAGACTTTTTGATGTGCTGTGGGCTCAATTTTTCATATTTCAAAAATCTGTGAGGATCATTTGGTAAGGACAGTCTGAAGATACAGTATATCAATGTTTGTGTCAATTGAACAAAAAATGTGGGAGGATATAGGTTTGATAGGTTTTACAGTTTATGAAAAAATCAGAATGATGGACTTCAAAATTCCTGCAGGGTCAGAGCGTATAAAAGTTTTGTCTCACTTGGGACTACATTGACATGGTGGTTTTACAGTGATAGCACCTATGGCTGATTTGTTATGATTTTTTAAAGTTTTAAACTTTAGACTGTTGCTGTAGCGCCACCTTCAGGTTTATTGACCTACAATGCAGGTTGAGGACTTTGGGTATAGTACTGGAGCTATGTGCAAAGTTTGGTGATTTTTTGTCTACGGGAAGTCAGACTTCAGTGGAAGATGGAGAATAATAATAATAATAAATATAGCTGCAAGCAGCAATAACGGGGCCAAGCGCAACTAACGCATCAAAGCCAACAAGGAAAACACGCCAGAGCTACATTGGAGCTATGCATGTGAGCATCTATGTCGCCTGACCAGGTTAATCAGGGCAAATTCATGCAACAGTATCATCATCACCATGATCATCATCATCATCATCATTATACAACTATGTCACATGTTACACTAAATGCCTCTCTCACACAGACTCCCACAAAAGCCAGTTCATTTATAATGGCTCTACACAATATCCAGAGTCTTAAAGCACACTTTAAAGATGTACACACACATCAATTCTTTATGAACGCTGATAGCATTTGTGTAACAGAAACATGGCTGGCATCTGCCATAGCAACATTTGAGCTATGCATGTGACTGTCTTTGTCACCTGAAAAGGTACATCAGGTTAAATTCATGCAACAGCATCATCATACAACCACATTCACAGTTAATTAATCTGATGATGTCAAGTGAGTGTCAGGTCCTTTTAAGCATCTCAACACATTTCTTCTATTTTGGGACATATTTTTAGGACCTATTTCTCTGCATGTCGACATCCCACATGGCCATTCTCCAGGCCTTCCATCTGCCTGGGAGACCCACCTTTACCATCAGGTCTCACTGCAGGGATAGATTGACAATCCAGCAATCTGTGAACAACACTCACAATTCTTGTTTCTCTCTTAACCTCACAGTTTTCTGAAGAATGCCCCTCTCCTACCCATACATTTGGTGTAAGTAGGCTATGTAATTTAAGGTCTACATTTCCATCCAATTGACCTGAATGACTACTGTCAAACTAAAGTGGAGTCCATATGCATTCAATTGTAGTGATCTTGATTATTTCAGTTAAACAAGCACATTCTTCATATAAGAAGAGAGGACACATTGGTTTAATTCTAGCAATGAAAATACAATGAAAGTGCAATTGGGGTCCCTTTGCACAACAATGCTTATATAAACATCAAAATGTAATCTGACAGTGTTGCGCCCCATTAGTAAGTTGTAGAGCATGCCATCAGCTACGTATACAAGCATTATGAACCCCATTTAGCCACGGGGGGCGCTACAGCAATCAATTGCGTTTAAGCCACATTTAAGAATTTTGACTCGTTATAGCGCCACCCTTTGGCCTAACTGCTTCATATTTCTTCAGTTACCTCAAGATATACTCTAGTACTACGATATCTGTTTTCAGAAATACCATCCAAGCAGTTAGGCCTGAACAGGAAATGAGCTCTCTAGCGCCCCCATCCAGTTTATTCTGGCCAGTAACGATGGCTTTGCCTCGGGCTGACATTGTTGATATGAACACAAGGTTTTGTGGTGTTCCATGCATTCCTTCAGAAGTTATATGCCTTTTTGTGAAAAGACACACCCTCTGCAATATTCAATTGCTCATAGTGGCTCTTTTCATCAAGTTTTCTAAATTATGTCGAGATGGAACTTTAGATATTCATTGCTAGATTCTATCTACTGTGCTTCATGTAGATTGACAAAACTTCCTTGGAGGAGATAGATTTGAAGTGTTTTTCAAAAAATGCAAAATTGTTGCAAATTAACATAATCCGAAGTTATGGCTCTTTGAGGCAAATTTGTTCACCCTGATGAGACATATATGCCTCCAAAGCTGCATGACTCTAGCTCCAACGGGGCATGACATATGACCATTCAAAGTTTGCATTTTAGCCCCTTTTATGTATTTTGTCTTGTTATAGCGCCACCCTGTGGCCAATCAGGCTCTTCTTTCTCCAGTGACCTTTAGACATACCCTGGTACCACTGTACCGTGGTTCGAAAAGCTCTGCATGGCGGTTAGGCCTAAACTGAAAATGAGCTCTCTAGCGCCCCCATTTGGTTTGATTTGGCCAATAATGCAGTGGCTGCCTCAGGTGATATCTGCACAGATGTCTACCAAGTAGCGTGGTGTTCTGCACAACCCTTAAGAAAGTATACCACTTCATGTGAAATGCCACGCCCCATGCCATTTTCATTGGCTCATAGTTGCTGTTAAATTTAACTTTTTAAACTTTTGCCGAGATGGAATTTTAGATATCGTTCCCTAGATTGTGTGTACCTGATTTCATGCAGATTGGTCAAAGTCTCTAGGAGGAGATAGATTTTAAGCGTTTTTCAAAAAATTCAAAGTGGCGGAAAATCTATATAACCGGAAGTTATGGGTCCTTGAGGCAAATTTGTTCATCATGAGGACAGACATATGTGTGCAAAGTGTCATGTCTGTAGGTCAAACGGGGCCTGAGATATGCCTGTTCAAAGTTCGCAACTTCAGTCGGCTGCTATAGCGCCCCCTTTTGGCCAATCAATGTGAGACTTGCTCCACTGATGCGGGGCCTAAGTCTCTATGACTCTGCCTATTTTTCGTAAAAAGCGACCAGTCGGTTATAGGGCCTTGCATAGACTCCCATGGCGGAATAATAATAATAATAATAATAATAACACTAACAATAACAATAGGGTCTTCGCCCCTTAGGGGCTTGGCCCCTAATAATAATAGTAATAATAATAATAATAATATAGGCAAATACAATAGGGTTCCGGCAGCTACGCTGCCTGGCCCCTAAATATAGCTACAAGCAGCAATAACGGGGGCCAAGCGCAACGAACGCATCAAATGCAACAAGCAAAACACGCCACATTTGATATGTGGTTATTGACGTACTTGAAAATACTATGAAAGCGCAATGGGGGTGTTTTTGCACAAAAACGCTTATATAGACCTCAGAATTTAATCTGACAATTCCGTGTTCAATTATGTAAGGGATAATGAATGAGGGGCGGGTCTTTGTGCTGTTTAAATGACCGACGTGGAGGTAGTGAATTTACCAATTGACCTCCGCGAAGGTCATTTAAACAGCACAAAGACCCGCCCCAAGTTCATTATCCCGCTTATACAACGGCCTTTCAACAGAAAACATAATTCTGAGAACAAAATACATTTATTGCTCATATAAGCTTTGAAAAGTTGATTATTCATGGTTAGAGTTATACAATTTCCATAGCAACCAGTAACTTTTATAGTCCCTCTCCACCCAAATCTAACGTTATCACTCGTCTAGACCCAGGAAGCAGTCTGCTAGCTAGCCATGAGCGAAGTGTAACATACTGCATATTTGCAGTGCAACATATCAATCGTCCAGTTGTCAAATCTAGTTGTGAACTAACTATTTATGATAGCCAGACACCTCATTGTCCCCAAATCCAAAACTTTTGTCCAGGTCGTGGATATCACTGTCAGTCGTAGCTACAATTCATTCAGTTCATTGCGAGTTGAATTGTGAGGACGGAATGTGCCGTTATAAGTGAGGGACAAGGTATTAGAACTCATCCGTTCAAATCACATCACAAGCAGGCTGGACTACTGCAATGCTCTACTATCAGGCCTACCAAAGAAAGCAATCTCTAAGCTACAAATAATACAGAATGCTGCAGCAAGAGTCCTCACTAAGACTAGACGAAGGGCACACATCACACCAGCATTAAAATCACTACACTGGTTACCAGTCAACTCTAGAATAGACTTTAAAATACTATTACTAGTCTATAAATCTCTCCACAGTCACTCACCAGAATATATTTCAGACATGCTTGTTAAGTACATGCCAAACAGACCACTTAGATCCTCAGGCACTGAACTTTTAACAGTTCCAAAAGCCAGGACCAAGAAACATGGAGAGGCAGCTTTTAGTTTCTATGCCCCCAACCTCTGGAACACCCTACCGGAGTGCCTAAGAAGGGCCGAAACAACGGACGCCAAGCGAGACCTCAAGACGTACCTTTTCGACCTAGCCTTCAATCACTAGCTAGGACCTTGAGACACAGAAAGGCAGCCTCAAACCTACCTGTGAATCCTCTGTATACATTGGTATTTATCCTGCTATGCAATGTATGTATATCAAGTAGTGTACAGAAGCTGGTTATCCTGAAACAGGCTTGTTCTGACTGTTGTGTTGCTTCAATGACTCAGTGTGCTACTAACCGTTTTTCTGTCTCCCCTAGTGTCTCTCTCTCTCCCTCCTATCCTCTAACCAGGTCCAGTGTCAGCTGCGGAGCTGTGGATATCGTAGTATTTAGTACACACACACACACACACGTACACACAGACACACATCAGTCCACATCCGGCTTAG
The DNA here is from genome assembly GCF_949987555.1 of Borostomias antarcticus. Taxonomy (NCBI): domain Eukaryota; kingdom Metazoa; phylum Chordata; class Actinopteri; order Stomiiformes; family Stomiidae; genus Borostomias; species Borostomias antarcticus. The sequence continues at coordinate 25,810 of NW_028175989.1, forward strand.
GCCTGGACCTGATGCTCTTAGCCTTTCTTGCTCCGAAAATTTAATTGAATGTTTTTTATTGTTCTTTAAATGTTCTTAGCCATTAGACAAATATATTCCAGGAGCTTTCCCCAGGTTGCCTGTTTCAATATCTGTGTGGTCTGTATGGCTCTATGTGCTACTAACCCTGCTCTGCCTTCCCTCTGCCTTCCCTCTCCCTGGTGCCTCTCTCTCTCCCTCCTATCTTCTAACCAGGTCCAGTGGATGCCCCACTGTCACCAGCAGACCTCCCTGAGTCCGATAGATACCCCCGTGTCTGCTGTGGATGATGTAGCATGTCCGTAGAATATTCTCTCTCCTATGATGCTTTTAGCCTCTCTCACTCTGAAATGTAATTTAATGCAATGTATTGCTTTATAAATGTTCTTAGCCGGTAGACAAACATACTCCTGGAGCTTGCTCGATCGCCTTGTTGAGAGGGGTCAGGGAAGAATTTTTACAGCTCACTTATCTGGCCCCCGGGTGATTACTGTTTTTTTGCTTCCCTCTGGAATATGTAGAGAGTGGGTCGTATGCCCACCTCCCTTGTTCTCTGTAAAGCGCATTGTGTTGCCTCTGGGTATGAAATGCGCTATACAAATAAAGCTTTGATTGATTGATTGATCCGTTGCTCTTCACATACATATCTGCATTTCTATCTCTGTCTTGGAAACAGAATAATCCCAAAAGAATAATACTGCGTGCGTAATCGCAGGAGAATGTGCTTCAGTCAAGTGCAAAACATCTGTTTGATGCAAGCGCACTCGGCTGAAGTGGACCAGACAGGCTCAGACTCTGCTAGACAGGGAACTCCGATAAAGTCGCAGCATATAATTTAGTTAGTTTATATAGCAACCACTATATCATGTTTGGGATGCTACGGCTCTTATTAGGGTCAGTTGAACTGTGCATTGATTTAGAACATGTTTGATGCCGGGCGTATTATATATATAGATATATATACCGGGCGTTGTGGAGAAATAATGTATGCCTCTCGAATGCGTCTTGGCCAATCACAATCGAGTATTCACACAAGCAGTTGTATAATATGCACGCTCTTTCTGCGTACTGCCCAAGGCGCCATTTACGCTGCACTTGCAAACGTTAGTAGGCTACATCTGCCCTTGCCCGGGTCCTGGTCGGTATACTATTCGGGGTTATGTCTTCACTTTGGTTATTCATGAAATAATATTGTCTGTAGATGCGGTAATGTAGACCGAGGGAAAACAGTCTATGGAACAATGAATGGTCCCTGGCAGGGCGGTATACCAAGGAAGAGCCCAGAATAGTATACTGACCTATATCGGGACATATTAAATCTATCTGAGACCAATTTGGTGACAACGTAGTAGCCTATGCAACCTTGTAAATATCAGTGTTGTACGAATATTGGTTCGTCTTCATCCATGCTGTTTGTTCTAAAACAACAATGGCACCAGGAATCCTGCTCTGACCACGCTTTTTATTCACCACCATAATGTGTTATTATAAATTATAAATCTACTGTATGTTTATACAGCACAAAAAGGCTGTGTAAATACATTTAATCTATGATGCATAATTAAATCTATACCCTTATGTCTGTTCTTAAAGATACACCGAAAGGGAAGTTTGGAGAACATCTTTCTTCCGTACTTTGACGTATTTCCGCCTGAAACGGGCTGCAAGGGTGGGACATATGTTTAGATGAATTTCATTGGAACGTTATCGAGCGAGCGGGATATTCAACACTTGAGGCTGCAGAGTAGTTGAGTTTTGATTGACAGGGTGGATGTTGTGAGATTATTGGCCTAAAATCTAAGGTACCTGTCATTGCACATGACCTACCGTTTTCCAGGAAGTAAGAAATTATGTACTTTGATATAAGATTACAACGTAGAATTTTGTACTTTTTTGGCATACATCGTTGAAAAGGTGAACACTATGACCAATTATGTGAACCAAAATGGGACAGAATGTTTTTTTCATTTCTGTGCGACCCCTAGTGTGACCCCTAAGGAGCCTAAGAGTGCGCCAAGCAAGAACCCCAAGAGTGTGTTAGGAAAAACTTCCAAGGGTGAATCCTGCAAGGATGACGATCATGACACTGACGGAAACTCGATCTCTGAAAGTGAGTATCAACCATCATTATCATCAGAGTTTAACAGGTAGTGTGAACCCTATGGAGCTCTAGAGTGCGTCCTGCAAGACCCCAGTGGAGCCCAAGAAGAATCGTCAGCAGCATCAAGGAGATATGCTAATGTTGGCGTTAAGAAGAGTAAAGTTGCCAGGGTTACAAAGGGGATTATCAGCATAATGTTGCTGTCCTTGAGAAGGGAGAGGGGGAAATTGTTACATGGCATCAGCCAGAGGGTGATGTGGACCCCAGTAGTTATTTGCCCTGCCCACACTGCTATGCCTTCTTCGTGAGAAGGGACCTTTGGAAGCATGAGGCAAATTGTAGGGTGAGAGAAGAACTTCACGCACAAAAATCAAGGAGGACTCAATCAAGTGCTTCAGAAATGATTCCAATCAAATATGATACCTCCGAAGGCTGCAAAAACATACTAGACAACATGCAACAAGATGATATTGCCATGCAGTGCAGAGATGATCCACTTAATATGCAAGGCAAAGCAGCGGGTGTGGAAGGAGTTCTGAGAAACCATGGAGAAGGACATTCAGTCGGCACCAAGGTGTTTCTGGAAGACCATCAGACACCTCAGGAAGGGAAAGCGGGGGACCATCCAAGCTGTATACAGCAAGGATGGGACACAGCTGACCTCAACTTTGGAGGTCGTTGAGCGTTGGAAGGAGCACTTTGTGGTGATCAAGGCAGAGCCGGAAGATGAAGGGGGGTCATCGTCAATTTCCCTGGAGGAGGTCACTGAGGTAGTCAAAAAACTCCACAGTGACAAAGCCCCAGAAACTGATGATACCCCCACCCTACCCCTGACCCCTGCCTCTACCTGGACCCAGGCACACTCACACACACACAGACATACACCAGTCCTGGGCTCAGATCCCCTTCCCCTCACCCTAATCCGGGTCTGTATCCTTTTCCTACCCCCTCCCTACCTCTGCCTCTATCTGGGCCCAGGCACATTCACGCACACACAGACATACACCCGTGTTTGCCATGTCTCTCCTATCATGTTTTTAGCCTCTCTTACTCTGAAAATGTAATTTAATGTAATTTATTGCTTTATAAATGTTCTTAGCCGTTAGACAACCATACTTCAGGAGCTTGCTCGATGTTGAGAGGGGTCAGGGAAGAATTTTTACAGCTCACTTTTCTGGCCCCCGGGTGATACTGGTTTTTTGCTTCCCTCTGGAATATGTAGGGCTGGGACGTATGCTCACCTCCCTTGTTCTCTGTAAAGCGCATTGTGTTGCCTCTGTGTATGAAATGCGCTATATAAATAAAGCTTTGATTGATTGATACTAGTTGGTGTCTAATTTCAGTTGCACCATGGCAATTTAGGCGTTGTCTTAGTATTAGCTACTTCCTCGCACTAGTGATCACTTACACCACCTCCCAGGGTGGGGTAAATATTTAGTTGTTACTAGGAACTAGTCGTGAGTGGTGCAGCCCATTTAAATTTAGTGACTAAATCTCGAGTTAGACAACACTTAGGCTATGACTAGGCCTAGTCACCACTTAGTAATGACTGGTGCAACCGGCTCCAGATGTGCAAAGGTTCTGCTCTTTCGTCTATTTCTTGTTGTGGGCCCGGCTCGTACTTCGGGTCCAGTCAAGTCGCTCTGGGCGTGGCTAGCGAGACGCACTACCCAGAGGCACGGACTCCACCCCCCGCCAGAGAGGCTGGCTCCGCTTGGCAGCAGCTGCAGTCAGTTAACAACCCAACGCACCTGTTGCCTGTTAGCTGAGCCTCTACAAGAGGACGCTGGAACCGTCGCTCGGGGCTCAGACGTTCCTAGCCCATTACATGGTACGGCCTGAGCCACAGTAACCTACTAGCTTAGTCTATTGTAATTACTAATTGTAAAAATTCCTGTTTTTTCCCCTCTGTAGACTCACTCGCCTGTGTTTTTTTTCTCTCCCGTTTTACTCCTGCAAGGTTCCACCGTTGTCCTCACACCCTCTGGATTCTACGCCATGTCTCCTCCTTGCCGGCTCCCACGCCGCGACTCCCGTTTCCCCCTGGCTTTCCCTGGCCGTCTCCACGCCCCCACCTGGACCAGCCCTCCATCTCCCGCTCCGCCGCTCTCGGCCTCAGTCCCGCCACCAGGCTGCGTCATCAAGGATCAGAAATGCATAGTTATAACAAAGTGGTCCGAGTCCAGGAATGATCATATACTGCATAATGCAGTTCTGGAAAAGTCATGGACATTTGAAATTTAACTGAAATGGTCATCGTTCTAGCAATGAAGCTCATCTTATTCATGTATTTGTCATTCTGTTGTAGTCCACATTATCACAAAGCAGAAATGCCCTAAAAATATATTTTAAAAATAAAAACTCACAAGTTAACATAATGGTGCTGTACTCCACCCTGCATTCCCTCTCGTTGTCCCACAGTACCAAGTGGAGGCCAGGCCAGTAGAGGGCAGTACCAGCAGCCAGAGCCCTCCCCCCCTGCATGCGTTCAACAGTGAGCAGAAGCCCAGCGAGGCCATCAGCTACTCAGACTTCACTGTAAGATCGCCCCTTAACCCTCACCCTGACCCACCATTGTTAGAATGCTGTGAAGGCGGGTTCACACAACAGCTGAGACACTTTGAGCAGCTCTTGAAGGAGATTGAATTGTTTTGTGACAATTTATGTTGAAAGTTCCAAAACTGAATCGATGTAAAATCTTAGACTCTCAAATCTAGAACTGCCTCATTAGATCTACCTCTCCTTTGTAACCTGCGTAATATCTTTTAGTGACGGTCTCTCTCTCTCTCTCTCTCTCTCTTTCTCTCTCTCTCAACGTTATGACACATTCTCCCTCTTTCTGAGAGACGCCCCTCACTCTCCCTCACTGTCTTATTTTATTTTTCATATGAATCACTAAATGTATATTTTATTATCTTGTCTCCTGTGTTAACTAGCACAGCTAACAGGAGTGGATAGGCATAAGGTTCAACAACCATCACTACTGTGAGTTTAGTTAACTTGGTGCAGATCTGTAGTCATGGGTACAGACTGACTAGATCAGGGCTATGAGCTCCTATGAGCTCCAGAGAGACCGGAGATCAGGGCTATGAGCTCCTATGAGCTCCAGAGAGACCGGAGATCAGGGCTATGAGCTCCAGAGAGACCGGAGATCACGGGTATGAGCTCCAGAGAGACCGGAGATCAGGGCTATGAGCTCCAGAGAGACCGGAGATCATGGCTATGAGCTCCAGAGAGACCGGAGATCAGGGCTATGAGCTCCAGAGAGACCGGAGATCACGGGTATGAGCTCCAGAGAGACCGGAGATCACGGGTATGAGCTCCTATGAGCTCCAGAGAGACCGGAGATCAGGGCTATGAGCTCCAGAGAGACCGGAGATCACGGGTATGAGCTCCAGAGAGACCGGAGATCACCGGGTCTAAGCCGGCCCTTCACAGCCCTTCACAGCCTTTAGAGAGAGTTTAGAGAAGCTTGTGATTCTTGCACTTTGCCTTCAGCACTAGATTATGCTCTTAGTCACTTGTTTTAGAAAGAAGATGCACTTGTGAGTTCTGGCAAGTAGTAGTACATTGGCTCTTCCTACGTTAGATGCAATTATTGTTAGTCGCTTTGGATAAAAGCGTCTGCTAAATGACTGTAATGTAATGTAATGTAATGTTGTCTCAGCCATCCTGGATTGGTCCGGTTTGACCTTGAGGACATTCCCATCGCCGTGGCGACCGAGGGAGGGAGGAAAGGTTGATGTTTTTATAAAGTATTGTAGAACATTTTTATAAATCACGTTTGATACAACACGCTAAAGCAATATGTGAATCTATATCACTGTAAGGTCATGAAATACACTGGATATTTGAGATACACTGTAAAAGTTCAGTTTAATTTCATTTGTAGTAAACCATGTATCCCTGTTCAGACACTGGAAATTTGGTAACAGACGTTTAAGCAATTACCAAGGAAATGTAATCCCTTCAATTCTCCACCAGATGGTGGTAGAGGTGTGATAGGCAGGAAGGGTTTTATGTGAAGGAGAGTATATTCCACTAGGGAGAAGTGAGAGAGAACAGTAGGCAGGCTTGTGTAATTCATTTAAGTCTACACCAGGGGGAGCCAGAGATAGTAGTAATGTTTGGGGAAGCGCTGTGTCTGTAACGTCCCATGTATTTTTTTGCGTGGCTGGAAGCCGCGCAGCTAGTATAGCGTTTGTCGGGTTATCAATCCCTCCCTCCCTTACTCCCTTACTCCCGACAATGTTGGCCTGCATCTCTCTGTTGGCAATACAAGAGGCAGTAGTCCCAGGACACCAAAATCGACCAGCCGATTTCCACTGCACAAGTAGAGTAGTGGTCAGAGCATTGGACTCACACCTGGGAGACCGGGGTTTAAGACCCGGTGGGGATGACCTTATGGGACTATACCCCAAACCTCCACATGTTCATCCTTTCACTCCAACCTTTACCCCTTGCCTTATAGATCAGATCCTGTCCCAACCCCAACCCATATTCTAACCCCAACCCACACTAGGGACTGGAAGAAGGGCACCAAAATCAACCAGCCGATCCCCACTGCACAAGTAGAGTAATGGTCAAAACAATTGGACTCCCACGCGGGGGCCGGTCGGGGATAGTTGGAACAGACTGACAGCCAATCAGATTGCAGTATGTATCATGCATTCGAAGTGGAGAAGGATGTGGGAGACCGGGGTTCTACTCTCGGTCAATAGTGATTGCAATATATCAATGATGCTGATCTCCTTGACTTCTTATGTATACCCAACCATCTGATCTCCTTGACTTCTTATGTATACCCAACCATCTGTCTTCTTATGTATACCCAACCATCTGTCTGTTCTTATGTATACCCAACCATCTGTCTTCTTATTTATACCCAACCATCTGTCTTCTTATTTATACCCAACCATCTGTTCTTATGTATACCCAACCATCTGTCTGTTCTTATGTATACCCAACCATCTGTTCTTATGTATACCCAACCATCTGTCTGTTCTTATGTATACCCAACCATCTGTCTTCTTATGTATACCCAACCATCTGTCTGTTCTTATGTATACCCAACCATCTGTCTGTTCTTATGTATACCCAACCATCTGTCTGTTCTTATGTATACCCAACCATCTGTCTGTTCTTATGTATACCCAACCATCTGTCTGTTCTTATGTATACCCAACCATCTGTCTGTTCTTATGTATACCCAACCATCTGTCTGTTCTTATGTATACCCAACCATCTGTCTGTTCTTATGTATACCCAACCATCTGTCTTCTTATTTATACCCAACCATCTGTCTGTTCTTATGTATACCCAACCATCTGTCTGTTCTTATGTATACCCAACCATCTGTCTGTTCTTATGTATACCCAACCATCTGTCTGAATGTGAAAGGGGTTGAGAAATTAAAACTTGTCACACTTGCCACATCTTTTCCTCTGAGTGTTCTTTGTTGTGGCCTAACTGTTTATGCTTTCACAGATGATACACTACATCAATTCATTCATTTGTTCGTTAAGTTAATAATTCCTTCATTCATTATTTCTGAAAAATACCAGTACATCATTCTGTGCATTTCTTATAAACTTCCCTAAACGTTTCCAGTTGTTGGTGTGCTTTGAAATTGTGAATTGTGAAAAAATTAATATTGATTATGGTAGATATTTGAATAGATAGATATTTTAACTGCGTGGTAATGGCTGACCTGGACAGAAAATAATAGATATATTAAGTCATAGTTATACCACTGTGTTTGTGACTTACTTCTCTGCCTCACACGAGCACACACAGACACACTATGCTTGCACTTACTTTGAACTATCTTTACCATAAGTGATGGCAAAGGTGGGCACTATTGATCATCCTCTTCACCCAATCAGCACAGTGCACTTTTTCTTCTTTGCTTGGAGACCAGGGTATGATCTCCCATCAGGGAGATATCATATTAATATTCTCACAGATATAATAACACTCAATCTGGATTCTGTGGTATTATATATAAATCATATGCTATATTATTGCACTATGAAGAACAACCAGATCAGTTCATTGTTAAAGTCCAGGTTAACCAAGTTCAAATTTTTTTTATGAGCTTCACACACCACAGGAAAACATGTCATTAACCACCCAGCCAAATCTGAGTGATTAAAAATGTCGCTAAGTATATAAAATAAGGCTTCAAAATCGGTTAAAAATCAGCAGCATTCTCTGGTCTGAGACCGTGGGGGCGTGTCTGCTGAAGGCACCGAAGCCACACCCAATTGCGTGGGGAGGGGGTGTGGAGGGAAGAACCTGTCAAATAGTACCGTTATTACAAATGGCTACTAACAGGCCTAGCAGTTTAATTCTACTTGTTCAGCCATACATGTTTGAGCCACCCGAGCCTGAAGGACCAGGAGGCACGGAGGACTTGGACCTGCCCGATAATCCCCGTGCCCTAATGCCTGCAGAAGAGTGGTAATGTTACTTATTTTGTCTCCCATTTACCGGTTTGCAAGCTAGCAATAGCCTATACGTAGCTAACGTTAGCCTACAGCATAGCACAGTTAGCCAAATACATCAAAACTATCAAGAAATAACTTATTAAAATGCATTTTCTAATTGTATCATATAGTTGTTTTGTCAATACTCATAGATCAAAATAGCATGAATATGAATTTGACAACAGTAGCTAAAGTAAATGTAGCTAACATTAGCTAGTCAGTTTCACTAGTACCACGTATTTACCTGGAGGCTTTCTGACTGCTTGATGTGTAGATTGCTGAACGTCATTGCAACAACTTGACTGCATGCTTGTTCATTCATAATACAGAATTGAGTATTGAAATGGTTGACTATATTTATTCAGACTAATTCACTCATTATAAAATTCTACAAGTACAGGTGCACCTGTGGAGAATGCAGGGCAATGCCCACAGAGGTGGAGAATGTGTGCTGTAAAGAGCTTAATGCTGTATGTAAAGAACAATAAATGTATCTTCCACAATTATCATTAAAATGATGAATGCCAAATCAGTAGAATACCAGATCTCTAGCACTAAAACCCTGTATAACTCCCAACAGGTTCAGAATAGATGTGGAGAGCTCCCAGAAGAGCCATGCTGCATGACTCTCCATCCAGGCCTGGAGCCTGTATGCCTTAACCCCTACTCCCTCCAGCAGGCTCTCAATGCATACCAGGCAGATCATGGGCCATTACAGCTGAAGGAAAGAGCTGCGTAAGTTAGCACAGACATCGACTATATAGGCTAATTATATTGAATCTGTAGATATTACATTTCTGTTTATCAACCGATACACCTGTGTTTTAAAAACCTGGTAAGGAGGAGAACCAAGTCACTGTCATGGAGAAAGTCAGAGTCTGGCATCCAAATGCCAACACCAGCATACAGAGTACTTTGGCTGAAGAAAAAACCCTTGCATTATTGAGGCATTTATTGAGGCATTAGTACAGTTGAGTTGACAGCAGATAAATTGACAGAAAAATAATGCAAATTGGCAGACAGGTGACATGAGAAAAGAATCACAAATCTGGCAGGGAGAAGACCTAAACCAGTGGTTGTCAAGCAAGTTTACACATATTTGGGGCTTCTTCTACCTTTTCACGTCACGTAACGACGATTTGTGACTGAAAGACTAGCTGTATATATCACCGATTTCACTGGTGAAATCTGTTTCCTAAAAGATTGCCGAGACAATTGCGATGACTGCTGAGGGCAGGCAGGGCGGTCAGTCCTAATGACTAATGTCAAACCGGTTGTAGGAAGTCAACTAGGGGAACACTCCTATAGAGACACATGACACCTTCAAAACTAATGTTAGATTATTATTATTATATTTTACAAATCCCCCTTCGAGGTCTTGGGTGCTGTGTAGGTGTGCACTGCAGGTGCAGGGAAGATTCCAGAAGGCAAGGCAGGAACGACTGGGTCTGGGAAGGAAAATAAACAGACACACAGACAAGATTAGGGAGAGATGGAAGTGACTGGGGTACAATTATGTAAGACATGACCAAAATGGAGGACAGTAAATACAGTATAAGACTCAGCAGAGTTGTGACTGCTCTGCACAAAATCCTCCAAAACTCTTAGGCACAGAGCATAAGTATAATGAGAGGGAAAACCCTGCATACATAAACATATAACATTGTTTTTGTCATTACAGGCGTGCTCGCTATCTGGCCTACAGGCGTTTTGTTTCCTGGTGCTGGGGATATGTGGGAAAGCGCAACTGGGTTGTGTTGCCTTCCTGTGTTGTGCTCCGCATTCACCAGGAGTACCCAGATGAAGATGGGGAGTACACAGCCTTCAGACCTTCCATCTGAATTATTATTATTTATTTTTTCTGTTATATTTTTTAGTTATAATAAATTTCACTGAGGTGTAGGACAGTCTTTGAGTAATGACGTATTTGTATGTGTCAGTGTCACATTTACTTTGGAGGTTGGTGGGGCTATGGTTGTAATGTGTACTGTACATAGTTGTACAGTTGTAGTGCATAATGTCAGGATTGTGTGTGGAGATAACTGGTGGGGTGCAAAGAAATGGATGTGTGGGGTGTTGTTTAAGATGTGTGTGCACCTAACTAAAGTGTCCAAGGTCTAAGACGGGGTGTTCGGGGGAGGAGGTGACGGTTGCATGGGGAGGTATGTTTGAGGTTCAGAGTTCAGAGCGGTCACAAGGTTCGGGGTGACTCGCGGGGTTCAGGGGTCCAAAGATAGGGTGGAGACACTGGAGGAGCTGAGGCCGTGGAGACACTGGAGGAGCTGAGGCCGTGGAGACACTGGAGGAGCTGAGGCCGTGGAGACACTGGAGGAGCTGAGGCCGTGGAGACACTGGAGGAGCTGAGCCCGTGGAGACACTGGAGGAGCTGAGGCCGTGGAGACACTGGAGGAGCTGAGGCCGTGGAGACACTGGAGGAGCTGAGGCCGTGGAGACACTGGAGGAGCTGAGGCCGTGGAGACACTGGAGGAGCTGAGGCCGTGGAGACACTGGGCTTCCTTGGGAGGGAGACAAACGAGATAAGGCAGTTAGTAATGGGGAAAACATTGTATAATGTTTAGTTACCCGAATTACATTTACTGAAAGGGCAACAACAGAACACTAGAGATGGTGGCTTACATGTTTGTGAGGTGAATCTGGACAGTTTGCAAGCAATTGCATCTGCCTTCTCTGGTCGTTCATACTGCGAGCACATGAAATCAGGAACATCCAAACTTTCCAGCTCAGCTGCGAAGGGTGCAGGGTCATGGATGACCTTGTTGAAGAGCAGGTCCATAAGCTCAGTGACATATTCTAAAACACAGGAGAGAGCACATCACAGAGCATATTGTTTGAGTAAACCATATGGTCTCAACTGTTGACAAACCGGTATAGAAAGTAACTGCAATTACAAATGCTGTGTTTATGATATTATAAATGGACATAGTTCTACACCTTTTCAGTCCAGAACCACCAAAATGTTGACAGCGAGGAAAATGTGTTTGGAATGATATTAATTAGCAGATGAAAAATTACTTCATACAATTATGAATTTACTAACCAGTTGTATATTCTGTCTTGACCATGCACACAGTATGTTCCCCTCTCTTGGCCTTTGGAAATTTCAGGCGGAACTGCAGTTCCCCTGCTGCGGTTTGTGCTTGGGTCCGGCCAGCATTTTCATTAAAATGCAATGCGGCCAGGTAAAGCCTGAAATGAGAGTAGTTTACACCAAGGTAGTAAAGGGCTACAAGCTAACATTTTACATTGGTGTCACCAGTACCAGGAAGCTTTACGTACTAACACTCAACTGTCAATTCCCATCCCTATATGCAAGTGAAATGGTAGCACTCTGAAGCCTTTTTACTACACCATATTGACAAAATAATTTCTGTACGTTTTACCTGCAACGCATCCCTAGGTAGGAGAAGGCCACGTTCTTTGGTGCAAAGCGGAGAATGAGACTCTGGAACCCCTCCAAGGCTGATGTCTGATAGAGGGGGCTCAGCTTCCCCACGTCTTTCAGAACTCGGTTGTTCATCAGCACCTTTTCCAGTTTGTGGACAGGCTTTGTTCCTGGGGGGGGAAATAGAATAACAAATATATAAATAAATGATGGGTGCATAGCAGCTGAGAGTACTGTATATTACAGGATCCCTTTTAAATAACATAAATGCTATAGAAGGCATACCAGGCTTCAGCCACTTGTGTTGGTCAGTGGAAGGGGGGTGCACACACTTGGGGAAGAGAGGATTTTCGTGGATGTGGACATTCTGGATGTGCTGGAGGAGAGATGTCCACTTAGCCACAATTTCCTCTCCACTGGTTGAGCCTGCTGCTGACGAGTAGAGGTGATTCTTTATACTTTTCTGCCACAACTTCACCTTGTGGCAGTCCTTCTCCTTTGTGAGGGCTTCCACCTTCTTGTTGAGTGCTGAGAACAGTTTTAAAATATGTTATGGATTTTTCTTCTACAGTGTGTACAGATGTGCTGCAAGTAATACAATTAATTTTCCAAATTATCTTACCTTTACATAAATGCCACACATCGTAGTAATGTTGAATGCCTGGTTTCTGTTCTCTGATGAACTTTTGTACCTGGGTGTGTCGGTCTGTCACCATGGAAGCGATTTCAACACCTAAATGTTGTAAATAAAAGATGACTGATTTAGAGGTACAACTTTTAACAGAGCTAAAACACAGTATATGGAGGGACACACATTAATATTCAAAAGACCTGATTTGTGTGGCTGTAGTACACACAGAAATGACAATGTACAAATTGCTCCCAATGAGCAGGCAAGCGCCTTGCATGGCAGCTGCCACCATTGGTGTGTGAATGGCGCTCCGGGCCAGTGTAACAACTGGATGGGGAGCGTGTTACAAATGCAGTACCTAGAAGCAATACAAACATATGAGAATTGCTGCCATACAGAGACACAAAGGGTAGAGCACAGACATCAATATGAGATACACTTGTTTAGAGAGAGAGTCCGAGGGCCGGGAGGCAAGGCCTCAGAGCTGAGCTGTGAGAATATTACAGAATGGTTACATTTCACATCACCTGCAGTTTCCAGGAAGTCCAGACTCCGGATAAGCCCTTCCTTCTCCATCAGAACACTGCTGCCCACTTCATTACTCTGTGGATAATTAACAGACACACATACAGTATACTCACATAAACATAAACAAGGAGGATAATGCCAGAAATAGTTACTATCTGGTCATATTTACCTGGACAAGCTGGACATCTACTATCTTGTTGGTCTCTAGATCCATCATGGAGTAGGAGCCATACTTTGCACAATGGCCTGGACTGTCAGCCCTCATATCACCACCAAGTGAAACAGACCCCCTGTGTTTCATTGCCTCCAGCAGCTCGCTCTGGTATACTCGCCACTTATGCAGCACGGAGGGCAGAATGTATTTGGACACATGTTTTTTGTGTGTCACCTTGCTGAATGTCCTCACATGCATTGCTTTGAGCATCTGAAATGGAAAATCTGAAATTATGTCTAACATTCTTCATAGTGTTACGGAAAGACATTGGCTTCCTAATCTCTCCATCCTGGGGTAGACGGTACAATAGCAAGTACTACATCTCACTGTAGCACCGTGGGATGCTTGCGCTACAAACAAAATGTCAAAACAGTGAGATGTCTTACAAACCTTGTTGGTCTGGATGAATGATGAGCCAGTGTAGTACACGGCAGCAGACAGGTTCAGATTGCCAGCTGGAGAGCTACCCAGAAGTGGTTGGCTGTTCCATTTCCGAATGTAGTTGCAGCTCTGATGGGGGTACCTCTGGGTAACAGCCATGAATGTTCCCTTAACAAAGGTGTCTATCTCACAGACTCTGGAGCAGGTGGGGCAGATTTTAAAAAGCTCCAGCAGGCACTCCTCAAACACCAGGAGCTTCCACATGCTCTGTGGTGTCTTCGATGGTGCTCTGTTGACAAATAAAACCACAGGCATAAAAAATATATATTATCATATATTTTATCACACTCATAACATGACATACTGGATAATTCACACATTAGCACGTAAATGCATTAAAACAAAAAAGGTTATTCTATTCTATCCATCTATCCACTGCATGATTAACAAAAACCTATACCTATAATAAGCAACATTATCTTACTGTTCACTGGTGGTGTCATCTAATCCTGACATGCTGGGGAGGTAGGTGGAGTCATCAGGATCAGGATCTGTAGCTGGATAATTGGAACTGATTTCAGATTCCTGAAAAGATTCCAAATGAGGGCGTTTTGATGGTGGGATATCCATATCCGGTGGCACTCCTTTTCGCTTGAGTGGAGTTGAAGAGCACAGCGGACTAAGGGATGTGGCACCGACAGCAACACTCCTCGTAGCTACCGTAGCTTGAGAACCTGGTAAATAAATTTTAAAAAAATTATAGTGATAGAGTTTGTTTGTGTATGTGTAATCAAAATCCTAGAAACCAAAACCCAAACCTGTCAACATCACAGAAATTCAAAAAAGCAAACTTGTGCAAACCTGTATTCTTTCTCTGGCATTTTGTCAGTGTTCCTTTAGACAGTTGTGTGGACACTGTCCTTTTCCTCACAAAGAGGTCAGTCTGACATCCGACTTCTCTGGTCTGCATATTGTCACACTGGCACGCCGTCTCTTTTGTGGTAGGAACGCACAGCTTTGTGAAAACAGAGAGGAGTTGAAATAACACTTATCTAATGAGTCAAACGCACAGATGCTTACTCCTAACCTACCTCCTGACAAACAACACAGGTAAAACTGTAGCTACTCTATACCGACGCGCCAGTGTTACTGCCCTTAGATGCAAAATACAAAAACAGGCAACGAGGAATGTACGAGTCTGTCCCTATTTTCTCCCTGCCACCTCCGGACCCATTCCTATCCCTCCCAGGCGATCCTGTCGTCCCTTGGGATCAATGGAAAAAGTTGTTTAAAATGTACCTTTTAGTCACTGGCTTGAACAGCGCTGATAGCGCGAAGAAGACACTACCGGAGTTGATAATCGGGACAGACTCATCCACTCTCGTTGGCAATGTTATGTGTGAGAAAAACGAGCACTCGGCTTCAACTTTCCCGCAACATATCCAACAGAACTGGAATGTTCAGCCAGTAGCCGCCGAGCACCGCTTCACTGGGAGAGGGTGCGTCTTTCTCCAGCTGCAGCTGATCTACCTAACCATCCCCCTCGCTCCCACCTCCCGGTCTCCCGTTGGACAAATATACTGTAACCATTACCGGTGAACCCATACGCACATCAGGTGCCACAAATATGGCAGGCAGTTTCTGTATAGTTAACGCTTATAGTCATAATATATCATCCGTAACGTTATTTGGTGGGTGGTCGCCTGGTCGGTGTTGCTAGTTATGTTAGCTAGACTAAGGTTATATACACACTCCCATCTGCAACAAACTACATAGCTAATGTTAGCTATAATTCCTCCTAAGATTACATATAATTCATCATAGCTGACATTACCACATAAATGTCAAGACACATATTTTGTAGATTAACGTAGCAGTGTATTTTCCTATTGCTTACGTTACCTAGCTAACGTTATAACGTTAATTAGCTATAAGCACACAAGGCAGCGGTGTCGGCACCAAAGGTTGATGCGACAGGAGGAGAATGGAGGCCGGGGAGGGAGATGGTTGGCTCCGCCGAAGTCACCAGGACCAGTCGTGAGTCTGTGAAACCCAAAAGCCACATATTATAATTGCAGAAGCTTTCGGGAGTGAAATGTTTGCTGCAGAGGCGGGGCGCTAGCGGTGACAGACTCCTCTGTAACACCATGGCTCTTCAAAAATGCTAACCATTTGCTTCTCATTTCAGCTTTACTCAGGAGTTGAAAGAAGGAGAGCTTATTCCTTCCATTCCTGCTGGCATCAAGGAAGGATGGATTTTCGTTTAGTTTTATGCATAGGCATTGCTAACTAAGAAAAACTAGCTAATTCTAGACTGCTGGTTAAAACTAGCTAATTCTAGACTCAAGATTGAGCAGGAGAACCGAAGATTCAAATCCGTTCTAGCTTTATATAGTGTTAGGGTGGGGATATGCTAAGAACACCGCTCTACGTCAACAAGTACCGTTTTAAGCCCGCCCAGAAAATCCAGAAATCAAAACTGGTCAAAAACACAAAACTGGTCTAACTTCACAATTCAGTACTACACATGGTTCATCCCATTTTTACATGTTATTAGCAATGCATCACTAACACATAGAATGTGTTTTCAAGCAAATCTCTGATTTTGGTTAACTGGGACTTTAAAGTTTGAGAATAGGTTGAGATCATTTCGGCCCCAAGACCTCTAATCATTCGCTTTACCAGATAAAACTGCGAGACTATGAGCGCCAGCTATCCTGGGGGAATGTTTCCCCCGTGGCGTCTATCTGGGAAGCAATATGCATTGACGGTGGACAAATGTTTCCCCAAATTATTTGAGGTGTCCACGGCCGCGTGCGCTGCATGGGGCCCTTTGGGAAACATGTGTCCAATTATGTTAATTTGTTGTACCCAAGTGTTAATTCCACCTGATGGCAGTCTCGTATCATTAATCAAGTTGGAAACTTTCGAATTTCGCGGGAAGGGAGGTTTACTCTTCACTGGGCCAAATGGGGAACGTATTGTCCATTTGAGTGTACAGTACAATGGCCCAAATGGGACACTTGTTGTCCATTTGAGTAGCGATCATGTCCAGAAGTGGGATTTACAGTACAATGGCCCAAATGAGAAACGTATTGGCCATTTGAGTAGCGATTCAGTCCAGAAGTGGGATTTACAGTACAATGGCCCAAATGGGAAACTCATGGTCCATTTGAGTAGCCATCCATTCCAGGAGGGGGGTGTACTGTAGAGTCCATCCCTGCTGTCCATATAGGGCAGAGTCTCACCAGATTTGCGCCGGGCAACCCCCGTAGGGTGCTCTGCAGGGAAGAGGCCCCTCACAGGTGTTGGGTGGTGTTCTAAGTTCACCTCTTCTGATTAGACTCATAGTCTGTGTGATGGTATTTTAACTGATCTAGTCAGAAAGAATTTACCAAGATTCGTTCAAAGGTTAAGTCTGGTTTATTGTGAAAGCATGCGTCCGCAAGGACTTCCTGAAAACGCAACAAGGGTGGTTTCATCAGCGAAGTCCCGTCTGGTCTTCCTGCGGTGCCTTATATGCAGTCAAACCACAGGTAAGGTCCTTCAAGGATGTGATTGGCTACTGCATTGTACATATGACATGGCAGGCGTGGCCAAGAGTAAAGACATGTGACATGAGAAAAAGGAGGCAATTGGAGACAAAGGATGGTTGTTCTATTGTAGAAAGATGGCCTTCTGGAAGCCATTTTGTATGTTAACACAGCTATGTGAATATTTGGGGGAGGTGATGAATTATAAAAAGAGTGAGAGGACAAAGGTTTAAGGTGTTTGGATGTAAATTCCTGGACAATCCCCCATTTGTGCCTGAACAGGTACACAAAAATAAAATATAAAATCCAAACACAAAGTGTAAACAGTCAGCTATGTTATACATGTGGAAAGGAAATAATCTCTCCACTAGGTGGAGCAAAAAAAAAGAATATTTTTTCCTTTTTTTTTATTATTTTCCTTCCACGTGCAAAATCACGCACCAAAACCCCTTGTTTCAGAAATTTGACAGGAAACAAGGTAAAAAAGATGACATGATTATATACTATTTATAGTCTATGAGTGGACAACCATTCACCAAAAAAACTTGATTTAACAAGGCAAAAAAGATAAATGGTTACCAGTGTAAGAAGGGCAAAAAACCTCTTGGTCAATTTAGAGGAAAAACCCAAACTTATTTATCAACTCATGTTTCAACCATTGTAACTCTTGTAAACAAATATGATATTTTTCAGATTATTTCAAAGTTCATTCACTCTTGTTGTGAATAATCGCATGTGATGTCCTATGGAACATAGCTTCCATGTGTGCGTCTCTGAATGTTTAATGTAGGTTCCAGTGTGTGCGATTAGAGGTGCAGTCATTGCTGTTGAGATTGTCCACGTTATCATACCACAACCACAAGAAGGAGGTGACCGGCAAGGTCAGTCTCCGATTGCTCATCAGAGGAGAGGAGAGTGTGGCGGTGACTGTCAAGGTCACTCTTGTTCACAGTGCATATCCAACAGTCATTTAGGTGACACTTCTCTTTTGGGCAATAAAATGTCACTGGGGAATGCAGGGCGTCTTCTCTTCTAGATCGCAACTTCAATGTCGCGTTGTTTGAATCAGTTATGTTCAATGTTAGTTGCAGTGTGTGCAGGTGTGCGTGCGTGTGTGGTGCATCTTGTGAGGTCATGGCTGTGGAGTTTCTCCATGTTGCCATCATAACGACCATGAGAAGGAGGTGACCAGTAAGGTCATTTTTCCTCCGATTCCTCGTCAGAGGAGAGGACAGTTGTGGCAGCCCATGGCTTTGGCCTCTGAGCCCTCTGGTTCAGCTGCATCCTTGATCTCCTGGTGTTGGCGATCCCCTGGTGGACCGTCCTCTGCTGCTTGGACCCGTCGGCAATGGCTTGCATGGATCCACGAAGTCCTCTCAGATCGCTGTCTGCGTGGTGAGTAGAACCTGGTACGGCCCGAGCCACCTCGGCGAGTTCCAGCTCCTTCGTCTGTGGTCGCGGACCAGGACCCAATCCCCAGGAGAGATGTGATGCAGGAACCCCTCCTTAGCCTCAGGAATGGCGGTCCTCACTCTGTTGAAAACATCCCTGGCATGGAGAGAGTTCAATAAAATCCATCATAACATGTTCCCATGGCCCACTTGGCCGAGGATGTGCTGACAGTTCCATTTTTGACGGGTAGGTTCCTCCCGCAACATCTACTTCTCTTCCATGTTTTCTGGCCTGTTCTCAGGCTGCTCATCTGCTCCTGGTAGTCTCTTGTCTCCTCATTGGGCAGGTCTACATAGAGCGGTCAGCCAGCGAGCTCTCGGAAGGTGAGGAGGGAGTCCCTGTCCTGGTTCAGCAGGGTGAAGGTGCGCAGCCAGGGCGCCAGCAGCACGTACAGGCTCTTGAACTGAACCCGGTCCACACGGTACTGCTCCACGTAGGGCCGGCCCGGGTCGTGCTGCTGGAGGGCCACCTCGGTGCTCCCGCTCCCCCAGTACAGGCTGATGAAGTGCTCCATCTGTGGATCCACAGATGAGAGAGACAACAGAGACAAAACAGAAGAGCAAAAGGAGAGTCTTCTGGTCTGGTCTCCCTGTTCTCCTCTTTGGTCAGGAACGGTTATTCGAAATCTGTTGGAGATACTCAGAAACATGGTTAAGCGCGAGCTCCTGCTTTGGGGAAAAATGTTGTTATTCAGTCAGGAAAACTTAAACAGGGTGTCTGTTCAAGTGTCATTAGAGCCAGTCTGCAGTAGCCTACAGTGACATCAGGGGCAGTGTAAGAATGACTTTAACACGCCCAGTCCCCAGTCATGATCAAGGCAATTGGATTTGGCTCTAGAATTTCTCTCGCGATTTTATGAAATAAAATAAAATAACCACATTCTCGTCTCAACAAAACAACACCCCCTAAGGGTGAAAATACAATTTCCTGAAGTCAGGATAAAAATAGAGATGGGGCAAAGAAAATGACACTAAAATGAACTGGCTTCATTTACAATTAACTAATCAAAAAAATCCATCAAAGCTTCATTTGTATAGCTAAAATTTGTATATCTAAAACCTCCCTCTTCTGCATTTGAGGACAGAGTATTGGGCACCGCTTCGGACAAAATGGTCTCTTCCCTGTTTCATACTTATCTGTCGCTCACAGTGAGTCGGTGACATGGCGTTGGCCTTGCATCTCACGAACCCCAGATTGCCCATCTGTAGGGAAACAGGTCGGTAACCTCCATCTCCACCTCCGGTCCTGTGCCCGTCTCCTGGTTCGGCATTCACCCATCACTCCCGGAACGACAGTTGTCTGTAAAAAACACTCAGAAAAAACACTCAGGCCCGATGAATGTGCCTCAAACTATAAACATGAGATATTTAACAAAACCATTAAACACGTACAAATAACCAAATCATCACACAGCAACAAAGAAAATCGGGGGCCAGAGGTTACTAGCACATTTCCCCATCGAGAGAGAATAGCCCTCAGCGCTGTCTCATCTCCTCTTTCCATGCTGGAGCAATCTTCAGACATCAAACCCCCCGGTGTTGCAGTCCTCTCTGACACCCAGAGAGCAATGTCCGTAGCAAGATGGTAAGCTCACCCCGTCTGAAACAGGGAGAACACTCCAGAAATGTCCAAGAATGACCCTCAAGTCATTCGTGACTCCACACAGTTCATAGCTTCATGCTGGCAAGGGGCAACCTTGGTAGCCCACACAATGCACTCCAGGAAAATCTGAAAACATCAACACAGAACTTCACAGAAACAGAACATCCTATAGAAATAGACTAAACCTATATTACTACAAAACAGGACAATCTAACCAAGGAGACGTGTACACACACCTGAATCAAAAACACAGGTGAAATGTAGGCGACATCCTCAAGCTTTATCGAACAAGACGCTTAAGTCTTTCGGACCTCCCATCCAGGGCGCAATCCCAGGCTAGACCCCGTCTGTCCGAGGCCTCAAGCCAGGTTCCCCTGGAATGAGAGCTCCGCCTTCTGCTTCCCGGTGTCTTCTTTTCAAAGCCCACCGATCACAGAAGCACTACTCGCCTACTAACGGATTCGCTTTTGGCTTGTAGTGGCCTGACTGTACATTGAGCCGAGCGCGGCGGCCATCTTGTGGTCTTACTGCCCTATGCGACCCGACCGGCCGGTGACCCAGTCGATAGCGATCCCGGACACCGTAGTGATTGTTAGTCACCCAGCTCAGAACCGACGGTCTGATCCTAATTCCACTTGTGCTATGGATATTAGAACTTTGACCGTTTTCACCAGCCTTGCCTATTCGCAGAGGTCGTCTCTTACGCACCTGAAAGATAACTCAACAGACTGGGGTCAATATAGCAGAGGGGAAGGCCTAAAGCCAACTCCTCACAAACACATCATCATTATGTGAATGAAATTCATACAGTAGAATGCATAAAACGAACAGCTTATGGCCATTCATTGACTATTGAAACATAAACTCCTGAAATCAAAACGAAAACCATAATTTAAAACTCAAAACCTATTCAAAACCCTGTCAGACTTTTGAGTTCGCACCAATACCTAAAAGATCCGCTCAGAAACATTCTTAATAACTTAAGACTCAAAGGCTCTACATCTATTTCATCCTCCCACCATCATGCACAAACCTTACGTCCTCAGCTACATCTGTCTTCTCCTGTTTATTTACCTTAAAAAAATATATCTCTATCTTGGCTAGTTAAAATCTCCCTTATGGGTTGTTCAAGGGAACTCCAGCAGGTGGCGCTCGACCCCAAATCTGAGGTTCGCCCTTTTCATTCAGCTTGCGGTAACTGTGACACTGTTCAATCCAGTGACCATATTGACCACAATGAAAACATGCCTCATCTTTCCCACTCTGTCTGTACCTGTGAACATGCTTAGACCTACTGCTACGTTGCCTATTCTCCCTTTGTCGTCGTCCCCGTTTTTGTTCCAGACCTGCACCTTTATTTTGAATGTCTAATTGTCTCAATTGAGCAGCCTGAAGTCTAGCGGCACCATCCTTGACTTTTTTCAAATTCCGTTGTTCAATGTAATGTCGGAGGCGTTCGGAATACCGGAAATGATCAACAACTTCCCCGAGAGAAGTTGATTCCCAGGTGTGGCATATCATCCTCACTCGGTCAGACAAAGAGGAGAGAGAGTTATTCATTAACTGTTGTTTCAAAATCTTTTTATAATCGGCGTTCGCTTTGTCCATGCCTCTGTGTGACGCGAAGACTGATTCTAGTCTTTCCCAAAATTTCTCGAACTGCTCATCGGATTGTTGTTTACAATATGTGATACGGTCCCAATCCATTTTCTTTGGGAAACGAGTTTTGATTCTGTTCAACAGCGCAGTGTTTTGGTCAGCAAAATCGACATGAGAAAAAGGCAACGTAATATCAAACGGATCTTTCACATCCACCCATTTTAACCCAAGGCATTGTCTCATGATCATGGCGATTTCCTCTGCGTGAGGCTCATACATTCGAACTAAACTGTTAAAAAGATTTTCAAACTCGTCAATGTCTTTGGTTGGATCGGGCAAGGTTTTAGCTATATTACGCAGTTCATCAGAGCGCCAAGGTCTATAAACCGTAATCTCTGGAGTCCAGGCCGCATAACCAGCTGCATAATTTATTTGTGAAGGGCGAGGAACAGGGTTTGGGCAGCGTATCAGAGGCGCTTGTATTTGCGGTCCCTCCAGACTATCTCTAGCCATTTGCAGTTGTTCCAAATTAAACTTAGCCTCAGATATAGCTCTAGCCAATTCTTCCTTCCTGACCTGTTCTTGTTCGGACGAATACCTCGTAGAAAGGGGCGCGCTTAACTCGTATTGTAGAGGGGAGAGAGAAGGGGCGTGGCTAAATGCGGGAGCATGAAAAGGGGGAACAGCAACAGCCTGGTTGAGTGTGAGCACGGAGCAACGAGAGGTGGAAAAATCTAATTTTAAATCAGAGTTATTCTGCTGGGGAAATGGTGGAGAGACAGTCTGCTGAACCTCCTTATCTTTCCTTCCTGATCTAAAAAACCTCTCTCGTGCTACTCTCTCCCAAATCTTAAAAGCAGACCAGTCTATAGAATTAACAGGCTTTTCCCTTAACTTAGACATCTCAAAACCTCTAGCTGAGCCCGAATCTTAGCTAAGAATTTAACACTAAATGTCAGATGGGGATGTAAGAAATCGAAAATGCTTTAGCGCATAACGAAATCTGCCAACAAACACTCGCAGAATAATGCTTCAGCGCAACAATCTCATCAGGCTAGACAAATTGCAAGTTATCAGTAGAATCCTGTTACATATAGGCATATGTTAATAGCTGGTGTTACAGGGACACCTAGTGGTGCTCCCAAAATGTTGCATGTAAGACCCGGATGTTGTCTGTGAGCGTGCGCGGGGAATTCAGTTTAATAGAAGCTATACTGAAAACAAATCCCTAATAAACACGACGCAGCCTAAAACCCCAAAAACAGCAATGAAAGGAAACCTTATAGTTAACTCACGGCGGGAAAGAATACAATTTCCAAAGAAACAGACACATTAAATCGCTTAGTACTCACCCAGTCAGGAAGTCCTTTGTTCTCTGGCTCAATGGCGGATCACCGCGAGAGCGGTGTTTTCCTGCGTCTCCCAGACAACCAGCTAGCCTACTGGAGCAGTTACGATTTAACAGTGTACAAAATGTGAACAATACCTACCTGGATCCATGGCGCGCTTAACAAACAATACAAAGCAAGAGCCGACGCTCAAACAGTAAACACATAAAACGAACAAAGGCCCACGTTACAACAAGCATGCCCGGCTGCACCAGCCACTTGGTCAAGGCTAAACAGGCTAAACCTAGTTTAGGTCCACCAAACACTGTACAGCCACTTGGTCAAAGCTAACTTCGTTAGGTTTACCAAACCACCCGGGATCAAAGGGGAAAACGTTTCTCCCAGAAACGCGGATTGGAAATACCAATCACTCCATCTACAGCTACATCTGTTGGTAGTCGTTCTAAAACGAAACATCAACAATCACTTCGAAGCTAGTTGGCAATCGTGCTAACACGAAACATCAACAACGGGGCTTAAGCTAGTTGGTATCGTTCTGAAACGAAACATCAACAATGAGGCTTAAGCTAGTTGGTATCGTTCTGAAACGAAACATCAACAATGCGCGCCCTACCCTCGGTAGGCGTACTAAATACCCACGCTGGGGTTTCTGTTTTCAACAATCTAGACCAACACAATCTGAACCAAATCAAGGCAAATACCAAGCATTAAAGGATTCGTTTAAACGTACCTGTGAGCTTCAAGAATCCAGTGGTAGAACTGAGGAAATAATCTCGGCGTGCGCTCTGGCGCAAGAGAGAAGATTGATTTTCCAAAGCCCACTATAATGGACCGACACGTCTGTCACCAGTTCATCCACTGGAATCCCGAAGCAACACGCAGGCAGTCCTCCCTTTCATCCGCGTCGCCAACTGTGATGGTATTTTAACTGATCTAGTCAGAAAGAATTTACCAAGATTCGTTCAAAGGTTAAGTCTGGTTTATTGTGAAAGCATGCGTCCGCAAGGACTTCCTGAAAACGCAACAAGGGTGGTTTCATCAGCGAAGTCCCGTCTGGTCTTCCTGCGGTGCCTTATATGCAGTCAAACCACAGGTAAGGTCCTTCAAGGATGTGATTGGCTACTGCATTGTACATATGACATGGCAGGCGTGGCCAAGAGTAAAGACATGTGACATGAGAAAAAGGCGGCAATTGGAGACAAAGGATGGTTGTTCTATTGTAGACAGATGGCCTTCTGGAAGCCATTTTGTATGTTAACACAGCTATGTGAATATTTGGGGGAGGTGATGAATTATAAAAAGAGTGAGAGGACAAAGGTTTAAGGTGTTTGGATGTAAATTCCTGGACATCTGTCAGGTGGATGGTCTTCCCATTGCCAGATGGCCTACGGGTTTATTTGGCCAATTAGAACACTTTATTTTTTTTAACTTCCTCCGATCGGTATGAAAATCTATGAGCACCTATGGGAATGCTCCCTTAAGACAGCCATGTTGTTTGCAACATTCAATCAGGAGGCTTGATTTTAAACATGCTCCGAATGCCACGAAAATTGGTGGACTTAAAGCCTATGGTGGACACATTTGCATACTCAAAGGACAGGCTCCTAGCCCCAGCATGTCATGACAAATTGCGAATCCTGCAAAGGAGGAAGGGATCTCAGCACTCAAAAAAATAACTCATTGGATTAACTCAATTTAATTGAGGGCAGAATTTCCATCCAATAAATATATGTAGCCCCAATTTAAACTATGAGAGTTAGTCCAAATCATTTTTATTAAATACAGCTAAAATGAAATAATTCCATGACTTAAGTGAAATTGTTTTACGTTGCCTCAACTCAAACTAAGTGAGTTAGTCCAACTAATTTTTTTATTAAATACAGCTAAAATGAAATAATTCCATGACTTAAGTGAAATTGTTTTACGTTGCCTCAACTCAAACTAAGCGAGTTAGTCCAACTCAAAACACTCAATTAAATTGTGGGCAGAATTTCCATCCAAAATATAGTTAGTCCAACTCATTTTTATCAAATAGAGCTAAAATTAAATAATTACATTTACAAAGTTAACCCGTTTTACTTTTGTCCAACTCAAACTAATGTAATTAACTGGAAATGAAATAGATGTTATTTGATGCCCCATTAAACATGACAAATGAGACAAAACATAGTTAGTGTTTTTTATTTAAACAAAACAGCCTATGTCCAATATCACGGTAAAAAAAAAAAGTAAAAAAAAAAGTAAGACCTCCCAGATCACAGTCCAGCTTCTGCTACTATGACAGCTCTGGCTTTAGAACACACACAACACAATGTATGTACGTCAGAAAGTATAGACTTTGTGACAGACAATGATGCCGTACATAGTATGTATGTATGTAGTGCCAGAGCAAGTCAGAAATTATAAATTAATAACTGCCTTTGGAATGTGAACAATATATTCCAACTTCAATAAAACGACAATAAAACTACAATGAAACAACAAGGCAAGACTCTGTTGGACCACCTGTAGAATTGTCTGATTCAACTGACTTCTACTCTTGTAGAGCAGGGCAAGAGAGCGAGGCAATCATCCATCCATACAACATCCATCCATACAACAAATCCCAGATCAGTCCAGCTTCTGCTACTATGACAGCTCTGGCCCACAAGACCAACTCCAGCAACCTCCTCCATGAATGTGAACGCAACGGACTAGATTTGCATAGAACAGTGGAAAGCTCATCAACTACTAACTCTTCAACTTGTAGTTTATGACTCTGGAGTATGTCAGAAATTATAGACTTTGTGACAGGCAATGATGCTGTACAAAGATGCTGTATGTAGTGCCAGAGTATGTCAGAAATTACTTTGTACAGCATCATTGCCTGTCACAAAGATGCTGTATGTAGAGAAGTCCAGAAAGGACCTCATCAATAACTGCCTTTGGAATGTGAACAATATTTTCCAACTTGAATAAAATGAGAGCTATTTTCTCTTCAATAAAATTTGACTGGTGATTCGGCAGCATCACCAGATGCTAAAGATTCAGATCTGATTCATGACCCACAGACTCTGTTGGACCATCTGTAGAATTGTCTGACTGATTCAACTGACCTCTTGTACTAACAACGTTGGGTTTAAAGTCTTTCAATGAATGCTGGTTGTGTTTCCTGTTTTTGACTGTTGAATGTACCGTAAACGTTAGTTTTAAACGTGTATCCTAGAAACATACAAGGAACTGTTTCATCATGCCTGAGATGCCCATCTATGTGTTGAAAATAATCTCTTTCTGTTGCTAGGTCTCTGCATGAGAGATTGCCTTGTAAAGACCAGGTACATAAGTACATCAGAACTACAGTGTAGAAGTTGTAGTAGTAGTAGATGGTCCAACAGAGTATATGGGTCATGAATCAGATCTGAATCTTTAGCAGCTGGTGATGCTGCCGAATCACACCAGTCGCACGCACGCATACATGCACGCACACACAGCCGTGTCAGACAGGTTGGGAGACAAAAAAGAGCAAAGTGAAAAACAAAAACAACTTCCGCGTTGCAAGTAACAGAAATGGTACTCCTTAGAAACGACTCAGGGTCTATTTCTTACAGTCCTTAGAAACGACAGGGCAAGACTCTGCTGGACCATCTGTAGAATTGTATGACTGATTCAACTGACCTCTTCTACTCTTGTAGAGCAGGGCAAGAGAGCGAGGCAAACATCCATCCATACATACATCCATACCAAAAAAAAAGAAAAGAAAAAAAAGATGCTTGGTGCTAGACAAACAACTTGATTTTCAGCTGCTGGATCTTTGCATTCAGCTTGTGCCCATCCATATTCATTATGATCTTCTGGCAAAACTCAAAAGTGTAATTGAGGTTCTCTGGAAAGCTTAGGTCAAGGGCATATATGAGACCAAACAGCATGATGAACCCCATGATGACACTGCCTACGTTGCTCATGACTTTGCAGCCTTCGATCACAATTCCCACGTCCTCTGGCTCCACATTCCCATCTCTCCGGACGATGTAGATCCCCATGACTGGGATGTCTTCCTCTGCACTGTCAGAGGCGGAGTCCTGAATAACACCACAAACAAAACGCTTGTGTTAAGTAAAGCTGAGCACCACAACCTATCATCAATTGCAGTTTACAGGAGGAATAAGAGTGGGCAACACTATTCAACGCTACATGGGAAATATTGTGATAAACTTGCCTGATATTCCTTGAAGAATGTGTCTGGATCCTCATTGAGGTAGATGACCAAGCTTCTCAGGATGGACTCCCTCCTGGTGTCGATGTCGTCACGCTAAAGCAAGGGTGAAAAGTCAACAGAATTAAGCCAAATGTAAGCTAAATGCCCCAAATGAGCTAGTAGTTAACTTGCATGGTTTACACATACATTGGTGTGTGAATGAAATACAAACACTTTAAAGCGCTTTGCAGTAATGTGCTGAATAAGCAGGCCATTTGCCATTAAATGAGCAGCTCTACAAACCGATTCTTGGATCGCCAGGACTTTCTTGATCCTTTGGCCCTTCACTCCTCCTTTGCTCTTGAAGACCAGCAATAGCTTGTCTGAGAAGTGGTCAAGCTGTGAGTAGAACTTTGATTGCAATGGCTTGGTGGTGAGCCGCAGGAACTCAGCATTCACCTGAAAAATATTAACAAGCAAAATACAGCAATTTGTTATTTGTTAGTTCAGGATGTCTGATCCTGACCCAACTAGCACCTTGGACAATCACCCTGTGTTCCCGGCGGCACGCCCCGCTCCCGTTCTCCATCATGATCACCGCATCCGTCAATCACCACATCCACGACAGTTCAAGAACTTAGTCTGCACATTCACTCATTGCCAGATCGGTGCCTTTAGTCCCGTGGTAACCAAACGACTCTAGCCTCTACTGTTTTCAGTACCCATACCTTCTAGTTCAAGTTGCTCTTGTGTTTGGTAACTTTGCTCTCCTTCTGCCACAGGATGATCACTTCACCCTGCCTGCCTTCCACTCGCCCACGCCCGTCCCTGGACTCCAGCCTCAATTTCCCAATAAACTTTCCCCCAATGGCGTTACACTGTGCCTCTACCTCTGAGTCATGCTTTTGGATTCAAATACGTTGCCAACACAAAGCTAAGCATTGGGTAGGAATAGTTTAGGTTTAGAAGTAGTCTGTTAAGTGATGAGGGATGTAATTAATCTAACCATTTTTTCCCACAGCGTTTCAGACAGGTAGGTACTAGGACTCATATTAGGAAGTGTAGGTTTGGAACTAGCACGGTATGTGATTAGGGATGTAATAATTCTAACCATTACTGTAATTAATCTAACAATTTTTTTCCACAGGGCTTAAGACAGGTAGGTACTAGGACTCGTATTAGGAAGTGTAGGTTTGGAACTAGCACGGTAAGTGATTAGGTAATGTAATAATTCTAACCATTACTGTGATTTATCTAACCATTTTTTCCCCACATGCCTCAGACAGCATTTGCTAACGTAGGCAGGTAGAGGTAGAGGCATCAGTATTAATATGAGACTGTTTTATAACCAGTCAAAAACTCTGGCAAATTCAAATTGTTATTGTACATACACATTTACTTACTTCACTCTCCTGGAACAGGGCAGGCCATCTGTCTTTAAAGTCTCCAATCATGGGCCTCTGCTCCACAATCTCTACACGTCTCTGCGAGAAGGTTTTCTCCATTTTTGCTCTGATGACCACTTCATTGTCACGCTTTTTCACTTCAGACAATAAAGCAACTCTCTCGCTCTCCAAGCTGTCTGATGTTTCTCCTTTTGGGTGCAGAGGAAGGTAGTGAACTTCAGCCTTTCTAGCTTTCTTGATGTTGGCTGCAGCTTTGCCTTGGCCTTGTCGTTTGTGTTTCAGGGAGTTCACACGGATCTCAGGATGTCCAAGTCGCCCAAGCTTGGTACGATAGTTTTGCATTTTATACTTGAGTGATTGTTTCCATCCCCAAAAACCTATCTTGGATCCCAGCTGCCCCAAACAAGGATGTGCCTTCGTCAAAGCTGCTGCTACCTCTTCACACTGATTTTTTTGGGTATTTTGTGTATTTCACCATCTCTTGGGCTAGGCCATCAAGAATGACTCCTTCAGCTTTGGGCCAGGGTTGAAGTATATCCCGTTAGTCTCAAACTCTGCATTCTGTTGGCGAAGTTCAAATTCAGCGTCGTAGCTGAATTGAGGGACCACAAAAACCTGGGGCCAGGACTCTTGTGAGGGCCGAGTTTCTGGGGATGAATGCGGGGTTGATGTGTACAGCGTATCATCGCTGCAGGATGAGTCCAGTGTTGAAGCAGTGGTTTCAGTCTCATCAGCTGGCTGTACGGTATATAAAGTGAGAGTGGGCTCCACAGGTGACGCGGTAGGGATGTGCATTACTTTCAGTGTGCTTTTATGTGCTATTTCAAACACAGAAGTCAGGTTTATGAACTCGTTCAAGTCGGCATCCAGGTGCTGCAAACGGAAGTCCTCTTTAACTTGAAAGCATGTCTTCACCAGTGCATGTAGTTCATCTACCGTTTCTGGAATTCCGGAATTGAGGGTCAGTTTTCTGGAATCCGATTCATCCCCAAAGAGGATCCGCAGAACAGCTGTCATTGTGGAATACTTAATCTAGAGCAGAAACAAGGGAGAATGAGAACAAGTAAGTAGGTTACTCATGTAACCCGAGTTCTATGATACATGAGTGAAATGTTTCACTATGGGATCATGTGACATCCTGCTGGAAGCTGACTGTCTTTAGAACTGCACGGTAAGTATTAGGGATGTAATAAATCTAACCATTACTATAAAGGGGCACTGTCACGCTAGACTAACTTAAGGTTATTTGGATTGTATGTTTAAATTGTGTGTGTAGAAAGGACATTTTCCCAGGCCAAAACGAGTTTCTAGCCTGTGTTTCCCAGAAGGTGAAGCATGCTCAAACTCCAACCTTGACTGTTTTGTTGGCAGGCTCCTCCAGTCAAGGTTGGAGTTTGAGCGCACTTTACCTTCAGGGAAACACAGACTAGAAAAACAGTCGTGACATCACTGGACTGGTTTTGGCCTGGGAAAATTTCCTTTTTATAGGACAGGGTCACACTGATGGCGATTCAAGTCTACACACAATTTAAACATTCAATCCAAATAACCTTAAATGAGTCTAGCGTGACAGTACCCCTTTAATCTAACCATTTTTTCCCCACAGGGCTTCAGACATGTAGGTACTAGGATTTGCTTGGATTTCTCTCTACAGATAAGTATCACAGGTAAGCATTTCAAACTACTGATTCTGCTGCAGACGTCTCAGACATATGTCTGTTGTCAGAGGCTTCCAGCAGGATGTCACGTGAGTGCCATCCCATAGTGAAACATGGAACAAATAGAACATTGGGGTTATATTTTAGATTAAAACAAAAATAGTTTTAGAAATTCTATAAGAGCCTGGCATCCAGAGCTCAGACTATTTGGGTTTAAAAATTATACTAACCTTTAATGATGATGAATCTTTTAAGCATTACCATGCGCAGATCTCCAACCATGTACTCCACAAGGGGATATGGGTCCACCAAGTCACCAAGCTCAATTATGGGAACCTCTCGTGTGGGTGAGGCAGACAGCTCAAATCCACCGTAATGCTCCCTATACCAAGCACATTCATCTTTCACTAGAAAACACAGCTTCTCCTTAAGAATGCACAGCTGAATGATCTTGTTAAACTTGGGCAGCCCATCTAGAGATCCATGTACAATAAGCATCCCCTCATTGTAATGTATACCACTGCAAGACACATTTTTTGCCATATGAACCTCAGTCACATCTGGGTATCTCTGCTTCAGAGTAGATACGACTCCCTCATTAAGGACATCAACAGGCATGAGTGAAACATCCGTGACCTCCAAGGATGACTTCTTGAGACTGGAGGAATGTGTGTGATAGGCGAGCATGAACTGGTGTTTAGTAGCTAGTGAACGAGGTATATTCTTAAAGCAATTAGTGTGACGAGCAACCTGCTTGAAGAAGCTATGTTTAGCCTCAAATCTCATCGTCCACAGTGCAATAAGAGGTCCGAAGCAACGAATCATTTGCGGGTAGTGCTCCAAGTAGTGATGTTTTGGTAGGAGCTTGATTTGTGGAAAGAGTTCAAGATAGCGCTGTCTGTGATCACAGATCCTGGCCTCAAGATATGCAATGGTCTCATCTGTGTGAACCGGGGCCACAATCAACTCAACGATGTCCTTTAGATCTAAAATCACCTGCCATGCTGGCTAATTTTCTGGTAGGATTTGCCCAATCACAAAGGGAAGCAACGTGCAAGAGCGTGGTATGGCATGAGGGCGATTGGTTTTGTCCCCCCACTTGTACGGAAATGCCAGAATGAGTGTGTTAAGGCTATCAAGAGTGAAGTATTTTTTGGAGATCAAGAAGCGAATACAGTGTGCAAGTTCGACTGGAACAACACCCTCGAAGAGATCATGCACAATATCAGGAGGATAGCCAGTGCTTACGTGAAAATGCGAAAGGTGCTCAGTTAAAACACACTGTTTTTGACACCACAGCAAATAGTTGCATTCTCCTCAGCAGACTGAACATGAACATCATGGATCTCTCTGCTTCTAAGTTGGAAACCACCTGACTTGATATCCTTACTCTGAAATTCTGATTTATCTCCAGTACAAAACCTGCATATTGACCCACCAGAAAAACTCTCAACAAAGCCACCTATTCCGTGGGCTCCAAGATTGTCAGCTATTACGCACTGGACAGTACCTTTAACAAACTTACCAAGCTGAGAAATAAAGATGCCGTGCTGTTCTAATATGCTCAAGTCCTGCAAGAGAGGCTCCAACACTTTTCCATAGCCATAGGACTTGACGTCATCGGATTTGCATAGAACAGCTAAATAGATTGAGGTAAGTGTTGAATGGGAACCTGGTGGCAAGTTACCCAGAACCCAATAGACGCCACAGAGTTTGTGCTTTTTACGAGATGTCCCAAGAGGGTTACAAATCTCAAAGTCATCCACATACAGATTCACTGCTATTCTCAAACATTCACTCGAAAGAAAAGGATTTTGTTTATAGTACTCACCGTCTCTTATAGTTCTGTACTCTTTGGGATCAGATGATGGCTGGCTTTGTACTCTCTGAGTTTCAAGATGTTCAAGGACACCTTTATGAGAGAGCAAATTTTGCAAAGTTGTCAATATAGGGATGTATTGAAATGTCCTTTTCCTCTGGGCATCTAGGATGTACTCAACCGGCTCTAAAACACCAAAATGAGAGGTGTAGTACTGTGTACGTTTATATGCAGTAGCAAGAGGGCCATCCTTTGCAATAGCTATGCCCAGCGGACTAGATTTGCATAGAACAGTGGAAAGCTCATCAACTACTAACTCTTCAACTTGTAGTTTATGACTCTGGAGTACGTCAGAAATGATAGACTTTGTGATAGGCAATGATGCTGTACTTAATATGTAGTGAAGTTCAGAAAGGACCTCATCAATAACTGCCTTTGGAACGTAAACAATATTTTCCAACTTCAATAAAATGCAAGCTATTTTCTCTTCAATAAAATTTGACTGGTGTGATTCGGCAACATCACCAGATGCTAAAGATTCAGAGTCATGATCTGATTCATAACCCACAGACTCTGTTGGACCATCTGTAGAATTGTCTGATTGATTCAACTGACCTCTTGTACTAACGACGTTGGGTTTAAAGTCTTTCAATGAATGCTGGTTGTGTTTCCTGTTTTTGTGTGTGTTGAATGTACCGTAAATATTAGTTTTAAACGTGCATCCTAGAAACATACAAGGAACTGTTTCATCATGCCTGAGATGCCGATTTATGTGTTGAAAATAATCTCTTTCTGTTGCTAGGTCTCTGCATGAGCACACATGACACTGGAATGTAGACACTTCTACTGGCTTTGGACCTTGCTGTTTGCCATGGGTTTTGTACACGTGATTTGATAGCTTACTCCATGTATTAAATGAACATGGGCAATCTTTGTATGGACATGGAAAGCGATAACTGCCCCTAAGATGCCCGTGAGTCTGCCTAATATGTTGTAACAACAAATACCTGCTAGCTAGTTCCAAACCGCACTCTTTGCACTTCCACATTCATAATCCTGAAAAGGAGAAAAAACTGAATTAGCACATATCACATAAACAAATAGGAAGGATATAAATCAGTTTGTTCCAGCATTGTGCAAGTTGCCAGTTACTTACCATCACTAAGAGGTTGCCACAAATCTTGGCTCGGTACTCTCACCTTCGTTATCCTGAGGAGGAAAGAGAATTATCATATAAGATATTGTTCTTCTGCCACAGGATGATCACTTCACCCTGCCTGCCTTCCACTCGCCTTCGCCCGTCCCTGGACTCCAGCCTCAATTTCCCAATAAACTTTCCCCCAATAGGGTTACACTGTGCCTCTACCTCAGAGTCATGCTTTTGGATTCAACGTTGCCAACCTAACACAAAGGTAAGCATTGGGTAGGAATAGTGTAGGTTTAGAACTAGCACAGTACGTGATTAATCATTCTAACCATTACTGTAATTAATCTAGCCATTTTTTTCCACAGGGCATCAGACAGGTAGGTACTAGGATTCATATTAGGAAGTGTAGGTTTAGAACTTAGCATGGTAAGTGATTGGGTAATGTAATAATTCTAACCATTTTACATGTTTTTCCCCACAGGGCTTAAGACAGGTAGGTACTGGATTCATAATAGGACCATGATCTTAATATTTCCCCTCACATAGTACTAGACTAGCTGGCGGTCTCATGTCACAGAAATGCAGAAAATTATTTTTGGGTCTTGCTGAGGCCAATTCACAAAGTAATAGCTATTTTGCTAGCTAACGTTACTGAGCGAAGACCACACATCCAGTAAGGTCTACTAGCTAGATAACCTCCTAGCCAGCTAGCCTATCAAATGAACGGAGCTGAACGGAGCAAAATTCGCCTCGCTAGGTCGCTAGTGCTAGCTAACTAGACAGACACTCGGTAGTTTTCCAAGTGTTATAGCGAGCTAGCAAGGCGAATTTTGCTCCGTTCAACTCAGTCCAGTTGACAGGCTAGCTGACTAGGTAACATTAGCTAAGTTAGTCAGCAAGATGTTAGTGCTAGCTAGCACTAACGTTGGTACCACTACGGCAGGACTAGCTAAAGCTAACGTTACCAGTAGCTAAGGTCTAGTTAGCCTGAAAACGGCATCAAAATTTGCCTCGCTTATCACGGCTGGTGCACATATTTCGGTCAATATTACGGAATGCACGTTATTTGACAGCGAATTACATTTTCAACTACTAAAAAAACTGAATACTACTTACCAGAAGGAATGGACTTTCGCGGTTAACGGTGTCTTAAGGGGTTGGCGTGCGGCTGCAAAGGGGACGTGCATCGAGAACCGCCAAGAAGAAAGCTCTCGTGCCGTTGTTTCGCACATACGCAAAGGGCGCCCCCCCCATAAAACTCATTTCTTTACCGTTGATCTAATTCAATAAATATCATAAGTGAAATGATTAATACATTTTATGTTACATCAATTAAATATATATACATATATATTTAAATAGATATATTGAAATAAAGCGAACAATATTTAAATGTGACACATCTAAGAAGGGCTTGAATCAGTTTTTTGAGTGAGGATGTACCTTTTTGACCTAGGCTGTACGCGGCTGTTTCTCTTAGGTTAGGCAATATCTCCCAACCACCACCTACCCCCACTAATTCATAGGCTAGCTTTCAAATGAAACCATCCGTGAAGCTCTACGACGTTCCCTTAATTTTGCCCATTTTCTGGTAAACGGTTAAAACCCAAAATATAACCGTTTCCCAGATAGGCTATTTCTCCAGTGCGGAAGTTGGTAGCTACTCAGAACCACCACCTACCCCCACTAATTCCTAGGCTAGCTTTCAAATTAAAACCATCCGTGAAGCTCTACGACGTTCCGTTAATTTTGCAATACATTGTCAATGCATTGTCAATGGGGTGTTTTTTGGTTATGTTAGGCAATATCTCCAAAGTGAAAGGTCATAGCCTCTCCCTTGAATCGGATGGTCGGTGGTGGTCAGGGGTGGTTCAAACGGCTATAACTTTTGAACCGAAAGTTGTAGAGCCTCGTGGATGGGCTCATTAGATTCCTCTTCAAATTGTACAGTTAGCATATGCCTAACAGCTAAATTTTCTGTACGAGCTTCCGTTTCCGAGATATTTGACAAAAACCGTACAGATTTGTAAAATTCTGTGTCAAATGTCCTTGAAATCGGATCGCTGTCCCTGAAATCGGATCGGGCGGGTGGTCAGCACTGGTCAGGGGGGCTTTCTTGACAACGCTGACCGGTCAGAGACTTTTGCGATGCAACGTCCTCTGAGTCGGATGACTGACCCTTGAATCGGACCGGGTGGTCAGTGGCGTTCAGGGGTGGTCAGGAGCGGTCAGGGGGGCTTTCTGGACCGCCCTGACCGGTCAGAGACTTTTGTCCTCAAAGTCGGATCACCGTCCCTCGAATCGGACGGTCAGGGGCGGTCAGCGGCGGTCAGGGGGGCTCACTGGACCGGTCAGATTACCCCCACTAATTCCTAGGCTAGCTTTCAAATGAAACCATCTGTGAAGCTTTACGACGTTCCGTTAATTTTGCAATACATTGTCAATGCAAAGTTGGATCACTGTCCCTTGAATCGGACAGTCAGTGGTGGTCAGCGGTGGTCAGGGGTGGTTCAAACGGCTATAACTTTTGAACCGAAAGTCGTAGAGCCTCGTGGATGGGCTCATTAGATTCCTCTTCAAATTGTACATACGCCTTACGGCGAGACACTGCAGGTGAATAGGGTAAAAAAATTAACTCATAGATATCACAATGAACTCTCCCCAGTTGATTACTTACATCATAACAAAGAAAAAATGTATTGCAAGTTTTCTGAGATTTTATGTTTAAATATGCAAATCAGGCATTACTTCATTAAATATGCGCTAATTTGCATATATTTCCAGAGACAAATCTGGACATTGGATAAAGCCAGATTCAAAATTATTTTTTCATTATGTTGACACATTACAACCAAGTTTTTGTTCAGAGGGGATTGTGGCCATGTCTTTTTATCACCCCATAAATCAGAAAATACTGTCTACAGTCATAAAAAATATATTTTCGCCATGTTTTTTGGTATAAAATGTAGCATAAAACAGGCTATAAATAATATATCAACAAACCCCTCTGAGCAAAACATCAGAATATAGATAGGAAGAAATATGGAAAGGATGGTGTATGTACTGTAGACTGAACTGGAAATTTCATCCTCAGAGTATAAGAAAAACCTCATTTTGAGAAAACGGCCTTTAAAGATTTGTATAGTAAAATGACATACATTTTTAATTGGGAACAACTATTTACCGACACAATTTCAATAACAATCAAATATTAAGCAACAAAATCATATCATCATATTAACATCCAAAATACATAACAATTGACAGCCCGCAGAAACACTTTTATAATCTAAAACATCAAAATACTTAGGAGAGCAGTGCAGGCCATCAGATCAACATTAACGGTTTGACACAGAAATTTACAACTGAGCATACAGCCCATCATATCAACATGTAAGACATAAAAAATAACAACTGAGCATGTACTGACCATCATATAAACATTAAAAACTTCTCAATTGATAATTGGATGCCAAAAGTATGCCTAATTGCTACACACTGCCACTAGTATAACTAAATGAATGAATGGTGTTATATAAATAAAGGTTGACACCCTTGCTGTATGTCTGTCCTGCCTGCATGTCATGACTGCCTCCAGACTAGTTGTCAATGCCTGCCCCATATGTTGGTCCCTCAGCCATTTCCTGTTGATGTCGCTTTACTTTCTTAGCTGTGCTCAGACTCTTACGTTTGCGTTTTGCACTGGCAGACTTGATAGCCTCAGCTTTACAAATGCTCACTGTATCAGTGTCCCTCATTGCACTTACAGTGACAAGGGTGCTCTGAAGCCACAACCTCTCCATGACACTGAGCATGGCAGAGGCACCTTCATTAAAGGTGGAAATTGCCATGCTTGCTGCTGCTTCAAGCCTGCTTTTC
This sequence comes from Borostomias antarcticus, assembly GCF_949987555.1. Lineage (NCBI taxonomy): Eukaryota > Metazoa > Chordata > Actinopteri > Stomiiformes > Stomiidae > Borostomias > Borostomias antarcticus. Next base: position 63,192 of record NW_028175989.1, read on the forward strand.
CCAACAAAGACAGTTTTTGGACACCGTGACCATATAACTGAGTTCAGGCACTCGTTGGCATTTTGTGTACCTCCATGCTGCATTCGCAGCAACAAGCTTTCACTGGACATTCGGTGGTACACCGGTATTAGCTTCCTCCCTGTCTCTTTTGAAAGAAAGTTGCCTGTGTAGTTTGTGTGGCTGTCTGGCGTTTCCCCATCTCCTCTGCTTTTATGTACCAACACCAGGAGGGATTGCACCTGGTGTGCATTGGATTTTCATCAGTAGACATAGAGTGTAGAAGACCCGCCCATATTTCTGCCTTCATATTATCTACAGAACCCTGGTTATTTAGAATTGCCCCTCTGCAATAATTTTGCAAGGTTTTGCACTTATTAGCAGTCAGCTTCCCCACTCCCCTCCCTCCTAACCTTCCCTCTGTGTTGGACTTCCTCAGAGCTGTCCCCATCCGCTTGTGGGCATGATTTATGCACTCCAGTTTCACTATTTCATGTCCAGGGTATGGGTCTTGTGACTTGACCTCCATGAATGCTGTACTGTCCCCATCTGACAACATCTCAGTGTACCGCACCTGGTGGCGGTTCCCCGACCGAGTCCACATTCTTCTGGCTGCCTCCTTCTCCATTGCCTTGCTTGACCCTTGAAAGTTTTTTGCACAGTCTGCTGTGTGCGCCTCTCTCCAACTCTCCAACTCCTGCATGGTTATTTTCCCATGTTGCTTTGTGTGTTCTTTGAGGGCACAAGCATGGCAATATGAGGATAAAACCTCATAGTCTATGACCAGTCCTGTGAGGAGGTCAATGCACACTCCGATGCCATAGTGGGAACTGAAGCCCCTCTTCTGCCAGGTGCCATCGAAAGACACACTTATATTTATAACTGCATCTGTGTCTTCCCTCAGCAGCTCTGCCACATCTGGATCCATATCAGCATAAGCCTGCCTGACCTGCTCCCATCGAAAGACACACTTATATTTATAACTGCATCTGTGTCTTCCCTCAGCAGCTCTGCCACATCTGGATCCATATCAGCATAAGCCTGCCTGACCTGCTCCCTGGTCCTGTGCAGTGACTCCAGGCCTCTCTCAATTTCTGCCACTGAAATTAAATATATAGGCTATCACTCTCATCATCTGGTCAAGATTTATTGATACAGTTGCTTTTCTTTTTACTTTAGTGGCAGACAGGACAGTGGACAATGATTGTGTTGTCCTCCCTAGTAGCCTCATAGGCTGCATGTTTTGTGAGAAACCAATCATGACACATAATCTGTTCATACTGTTATCTATTTATAGGACTACCAATCATGACTCATAATCTGTTCATACTGTTATCTATTTATAGGCCTACCAATCATGACTCATAATCTGTTCATACTGTTATCTCTGTTCATACTGTTATCTTTTTATAGGCCTACCAATCATGACCCATAATCTGTTCATAATTATTTATTCATACTGTTATTTATTTATTAGGCTACTATATACTGTATAGTATTTATCTGTGTGTTTCTGTGTTGAGCTGTCAACAAATCTTCTGGTACAATAAAGTCTAAATCTAATGATAGGCTAGGCCTACTCATTAGGCTACTGTGCATAATTTGCTGAGATTTTTCATCTTGGCCACTTTGTCCAGTCTGGCACTGAAACAAAGTTGTGTAGGCTAAGGTAAACTGTCCACTGAATGAAATGGTAATTTATTGTTTCATTCATAATAGCCTACAACACAGCCAGAGAGCGAGAAAGAGATTTCAGCCTTATAACCTACCTGCTACTCTCTTGGTGTGTTTCTGGTATGTTTTCAGATGAAGCCCAGGGATCCCTAAAACTGTGCTTATCTTTCTGAGAGCTGCATACCCCAAACCTAATTCATGAGCCAACAGAACCATGCGCACGTTCACATCAAAAGCCACATCGCTCCAGGAGACGTCTTGGAGACGCGGAGATGTGTACACACTTCTGCGGTACTGATTACGACTCTCGCACTGACTGCACTCCAGCAGAAGACTGCTACAGAACCCTTGATTCTGAGGATCAATATGTATTTTTAATCCTGTCCCTGCACAGTTCGGACATATCAACCCAGTGATCAGTTCATTCATCCGCGAAATGTGGAGAATGAGCCACTGCTGTGTTGCGCAGTTCTCGGGCGCACTGTCAGCCTCTCCTTTCCCCAGTGACAGCTTTCGCATCGAGGCACTTTGTGAATGAATTTCACTCACGATCTTCATTTCTTTCACTCCATTACTTTCTTTTATTTGTTTCCTCTGTTGTCTTGCAAGTGTCAGCTGTTGTTTTTGTCTTTTTGACAGTGATTTACACAAGTTTTGTTTCGGCATCTTGAAGATTTTTAAAGGTCCCGCGAAAGAATCAGAGAGCTGTCAAAGCATGTCACGTGATGCATCTACAGCAAATCACAATGTCAGAAATCGGCATCAGCCAATGAGATTTCGTGTTTAGCTCTAAACCTTCCCTTGTACTTTCAAGTTTGGTTGTTGATACAAAAAATATCACATGAGATAACACAGACAGCGGTTGCTGTGCAGCCTGCTGCGTTAGAATGCTAACTTTTGGTGAATTTAGGTTTAATCTACAGGCGCATCATAGACAAAATGTAGTAAAATAAACACCCAAAGCTGTATTTTGAGCATTATCTTTCCACTACTCTGAAAGAGGACATGATACAGAATAAATATAGCCCAAAATCATGAAATAAAAAAAAACAAAAAAAAAACATTTTGCCTGCCGTGTCTCACCTTCCAGCTAAATTTTCTGTACGAGCTTCCGTTTCCGAGATATTTGACAAAAAACGTACAGATTTGTAAAATTATGTGTCAAATGTCCTTGAAATCGGATCGCTGTCCCTGAAATCGGATCGGGCGGGTGGTCAGCACTGGTCAGGGGGGCTTTCTTGACAACGCTGACCGGTCAGAGACTTTTGCGATGCAACATCCTCTGAGTCGGATGACTGACCCTTGAATCGGACCGGGTGGTCAGTGGCGGTCAGGAGCGGTCAGGGGGGCTTTCTGGACCGCCCTGACCGGTCAGAAGACTTTTGTCCTCAAAGTCGGATCGCCGTCCCTCGAATCGGACGGTCAGGGGCGGTCAGCGGCGGTAAGGGGGGCTCACTGGACCAGTCAGATTACCCCCACTAATTCCTAGGCTAGCTTTCAAATGAAACCATCTGTGAAGCTTTACGACGTTCCGTTAATTTTGTAATACATTGTCAATGCATTGTCAATGGGGTGGTTTTTGGTTAGGTTAGGCAATATCTCCAAAGTGAAAGGTCATAGCCTCTCCCAACCACCACCTACACAACACAACAGCTACAAAGTTGCAACCTTATAAAAAAAAACAATCAAATGGGCAAAACAAAATTTCAATAGGAAAATCATCATCATCAAAATTAGGTGATCCTCCAGCTCTTGTCTTACAATATTAGGGAATTACAGTCCATAAATAATTGAAGAAAACATTAATCATGGTTTCAAAAAGTACACCTGAACAGCAATGCATCATGGTCATTATGCTAATGCAGGGCTGTATATAACTAGCTCATTAGCATAGCCCAGGACTTTTCTGCTTCTGCATTTGACGTCAGCAGTTGGTAAGATGTTGCTCTTCATTTGTCTAGATTATAAAATGATGTAACTGCATAGAAATGTCATTCAGTTAACCATAGATCAGATTATTCAGTGTCCTAGACAAGATAGATCAAGTGTAGGCCAACTTGTAGTTGTATTTTTGAGTTTTTGAGCAAAAAAGATAAGCTAACTAGCTATAAACTATTTTAGCTTGGAGCAAGCATGACAGCTGAATGGCCACATGGACACATTTAGCAAGTTAGCAATAGTCTATGCTAAGGTTGTTGTTATTACCTTTCATTAGGAAAGTCATATAGGTTTGAAGGCCAATCTTTATTTGTATTTGTGTGTGTAAACAATTAATAGTTAACGAAAAACGATTTTTAGCTAACTAGCAGGAATAGCAGTTTACATGGAGTTTAAATGGACAATTTGCTAGCAGTCTAAGCTAAGGGTTTTGTTAATATCTCTACTTAGGAAAGTCATAGAGGTTTGAAACTTTGCAGGCTTGTAGGACACCCCACCGTGATCCCATGGCTGGTTCCATGGGTCGCCAGGTGGTACTACATGCCTAGGTGGCGCTAAAGTGAATACTTGCACTTAAATGTATAATGGACAGTGCAATTCTGATACTTTTAAAAATCTAATCAACACAAGTCATCTTGCTAAATCCCCCACACACCAAGGCGCATCCCTCTACTTCGAGACAAAGTGTCCAATGTATGAAGTCACTTTGGGATGCTTTCCTGTTTCCTAAATTGACAGTGTGCTTCTGGTACATCCCAAGCTACAATCAACTCAGGACAACTCGAGCTAGTCTTGGGGCTTGAATTTAACTATATATATTTTGTTCTCCCTTTAGGTTATTTGGAGTTATTTGGAGTTCTCCAAAATGGTGAGTCTCTGTTCAACTCCCAACTAGCCTGTTAATGCTTACCACATGACTTTCAAATTGATAAATTGGTTACAAGTTCCTATTGAAGCACTGGCATCAGTCCTGTGTGAAATGCAATCTGAAAGCTTTCTCTTACTAACTCCAGGCAAATGGTGGGACTGAGGAATTTTTTTTCCTCCGCGTGAGAGGCAGGACACGCTTAAACACCCTGCGGATGATCAATGAGGCTCTGGAGATCCAGGAAAGCCTCCATTTGGCAGAGATACGCCGAAGGGGTAAGTGTGCTGTCATACCATTATACATCATATAAAAGACTATTGGGATAGCTAACACATACTCAATACCCACATTGCTCTCTGTGCTAAAAACAATAAACTGATTTAATGTCATGTGGCCAGAAGCGAGAGCAGAGAGAGAGGGGCCAGGGTGGGGAGCAGACAGAGGAGAGGGGCCAAGGCGGGAAGTGGAGGAAGAGGAGGAAGATGATGAAGATGAGGAGGTGGACGTTGTCGGATTGGACGGTATGTCTTATGGTGTTAAACGTATTGTGTTAAATGATTATATAAACTTATCAATTACATTAAGAACTACAGAGATATTTAACACATAAGCAATGTGCATCCCCACATTTTTTTATTTTTTTTTTATTGATATTTTATTTTAGTTTTTGAAGACAAAACATTAACCACATACAATTATGTATGTATACATATACATGTATTAGTCAGACAACATTTTATACGCAACACAAAGACAAGACAAAACAACCACAACAGCAAAGGCAGGATTAGGGAGGGGAAAGGGGAGTGTAGATCAGATATAACAATCAACGTATACAAACAAGCGTACACAACATATAGGGCCTATATACATGTAAACATGCAACACATATGCACAGACACATATGTACACATATACATTAATACAAGACGGACATATACAATACAAGCTTCAATCATAAATAACTTCCTTGGGGAGTGTATTAAGAAATGACCTGACCTTGGACCATATTCCCTGCTCCCCTCTGTCAGCATAAGATAAATATGAGCTATTGCATCTATCTTGCATCTATAAATATGAGCTATCTTGATGAACTGGAAGGTTAGGAAACGCAACTGCTTTTGTTTAAATAACTGGCTGAGTGAATTTTTGAATGTTGTCAGTATGGAGGGAGCATACTGACAACATTCAAAAATTCACTCAGCCAGTTATTTAAACAAAAGCAGTTGCGTTTCCTAACCTTCCAGTTCATCAAGATAAGCCGAACTGTGGATGCATATGCGAGAGAGATAATTTTCTGGGCAACTGCATTATGCAGGCCATCCGCATACTTGCCTAACAGACATGCTGCTGGTTCCATTGTGATCTCTATGTCTAATATCTGAGAGAGTGCCTCCCCAACCATCTCCCAAAGGGGTTTTACAGTTGGGCAGGACCATAGAGAGAGCACCAGGGGTTTCACAGTTGGGCAGTACCATAGAGAGTGCACCAGGGGTTTCACAGTTGGGCAGGACCATAGAGAGTGCACCAGGGGTTTCACAGTTGGGCAGGACCATAGAGAGTGCACCAGGGGTTTCACAGTTGGGCAGGACCATAGAGAGTGCACCAGGGGTTTCACAGTTGGGCAGGACCATAGAGAGTGCACCAGGGGTTTCACAGTTGGGCAGTACCATAGAGAGTGCACCAGGGGTTTCACAGTTGGGCAGTACCATAGAGAGTGCACCAGGGGTTTCACAGTTGGGCAGGACCATAGAGAGTGCACCAGGGGTTTCACAGTTGGGCAGGACCATAGAGAGTGCACCAGGGGTTTCACAGTTGGGCAGTACCATAGAGAGTGCACCAGGGGTTTCACAGTTGGGCAGGACCATAGAGAGTGCACCAGGGGTTTCACAGTTGGGCAGTACCATAGAGAGTGCACCAGGGGTTTCACAGTTGGGCAGGACCATAGAGAGTGCACCAGGGGTTTCACAGTTGGGCAGTACCATAGAGAGTGCACCAGGGGTTTCACAGTTGGGCAGTACCATAGAGAGTGCACCAGCGTGCCATTCTTCCCACATCCATGCCAGCAGAGGCCAGGCAGAGATGGATCCATTTTTTTCAGTCTGGAGGGAGTAATGTAAGCTCTATGCAGGATCTTGAACTGGATAACCCTAAGCCTTACACTTTTTGATTTAGTTAGTGAATATTTCCAGATATTGTCCCATTCATCAGGGGAGAGGGAGATATTGAGGTCTTGCTCCCACTTCATCTGTGTCTGGAAATTAGTATTGGGAAGGAGAGTAGAAGACACAAATATATGTTAGAAACCAGTCCTCTCTCATCTGTAATCATTTTAAGATGGACATCTAGCTCACTGTGGCTACCCACCAGGGTGCCGCTACATCTCAGCTTTTTAACAATAGATCTCAGTTGCATATATAGAAGAAATGAGGAGGCATCTATTTTGAATTTTGACCTCAGTTCTTCAAATGAGATTATGGCCCCATCATCCACAATCTGTCCTACTTGGTGTACACCCTGATCTTGCAACTGTTTATTATCTAATTACTAATTTCTCTCTGTAAATTGTGTTGCTTCTGTGCATGAAATGTCCTAGAAACAATAAACTGATTCAATGTCATGTGGCCAGGAGAGGGAGAAGACGGAGGTGAGGATCGAGGGGAAGAAGGTATGTCTGCTAAGTGCTTATTGGGTCTGTCCCAATTCAACGGTTGCATCCTACCTAGGTTGCAGCCTATGCGATCTACGTAGGTCGCGTCCTTCAGGCCAGGTAGGCCGGATGTAAACGTTTTGTGAAATGGGACGGTCTAGCCTACGGAGGCTTCCCAACTCGTCATTTTGTTGCCTAGGCAGCCCCAAGCGCGTGCCAAGCGGTGCCGCGTGCCGGTAGCGCGACCTGTCCTAAAGTGCATTGTGTTAAAGCCTCTGTGTATGAAATGTGCAAGAAAAATGAAGTGATTTGATGTCCCCCAGCAGGAGGAGAAGATGAGGAGATTGGGCCCCTTCCTCCCGCCCCCAAAAAAACAAAACTGAGTTATTTTTTTCAATAAACATAAATCATTTCTAACTTTAAACCATAAATGAATGTGTTTGTGTTGTAATTTCGAGGGATATTTTATGTTATTTACACAGGGAAGTAAATACTGAAATCAGTTTTAAACTCTACTTTCTCCAGTATGATATGGTCATGTTTGAGGTTGCCTTCCAGTCTGCTTAGAAATAAACCCAGGATCACTTATTTTGGTCTCAGGGCATGCCATAACCCCCTGGCACCAAGGCACACGACTGTACTTTGAGAGGACATTTCAAATCTGGTTGCGTCCTTTTGGGAACAGTTGTGGCAAATCTAGTGACTAGATCAGACTTAATAAGTGCACAGTACATTGTTTTGTTGTTCTGTTTTGTTGTACACTCAGCAGCTCTGCAAATGAGGTGGCCTCACTCATTGAAGGTGGCCTTCAATCAAATGGACAGTGAGGTTTATTAGTGCCGTTGCTTATTATAATATTATTGTCTGAAAAAACAATAAAATGGGCAAAACAACATTTCAATAGGAAGATCAAGAATTAGGTGATCATACCCTGCACTTGTCTTACAATATTAGTGAACGGTGACCACCTAATTACATCTAACCATAATTTCTAACATATATATATGTGGATTGTGACTTGGGTGCTTAACTCATGGTTTTTGGTGTGTGTGTGATAGTGTGTGCATGTGCATTTGAATAAATTAATGCGAAGTTATTGTAAACTACAGTCCATAAATAATTGAAGAAAACAATTACATCAATCATAAGTTTAAGAAGTACACCTGACCAGCAGTGCATCATGGTCCTTGTGCTAATGCAGCTAAGGCCTTTTCAACAAGACAGCTGATGCGAGAAGTTGGTAAGAGTTTGCTCTGCATTCAACTAGTTTATAAAATGATGTTACTGCATATAAATGCCATTCAGTTAACCATAGATCAGATTATTCAGTGTCCTAGACAACATATATCAAGTGTAGGCCAACTTGTATTTGTATTTTTGAGTTTGTGAGCACAAAAGACTGATGAAAAAACGATTTTAGCTTGGATCAAGCATGACACATTTATGGCCACATGGAGAACGTTTGCTCATTAGCAATTAAGTCTATGCTAAGGTTGTTGTTATTATCTTTCATTAGGAAAGTCCTATAGGTTTGAAGGCCAACCTTTATTGGTATTTCTGTGTTTTTGAGCAAAACAATTGATAGCAAAAAAACGATTTTTAGCTAGATAGCTAGCAGCTTGCATTTAAATGTCTAATGGACAGTGCAATTCTGATACTTTTAAAAGTCCAATCATCTATCTATGGGATGCTAAATCCCCCACACACCAAGGCTCAATCCTCTTCTTTGAGACGACGTCTCGAATGTATGAAGTCAATTTGGGAAGCCTCCATGTTTCCTGAATTGACATTGTGCTTCTGGGGCTTCCCAAGCTGCAATTAACTCAGGACCACTCTAGCTAGTCTTGGGGATAGGGTTTTTGAGGAAAACAAGTGATAGCTAGCAAAATAACTAATAATTAATAACTCGCAAGAGGTTTGAAACTTTGCAGACTTGTAGGACATTGATTGCATGGGTCATGCCACACGGTACTGGCGCTATAGTATATATAGAAGACTTGAATTTAACTATATATATATATTGTGTTCTCTCTAGAAAGAGTTTGGTTGGAGTTATCGACAATGGTGAGTCTCTGTTCAACTCCCAACTAGCCTGTTAATGCTTACCACATGACTTTCAAATTGATACATTGGTTAGAGGTTCCTAGTGAAGCACTGCATCAGTCCTGTGTGACATGCAATCTGAAAGCTTTATCTCCCTAACTCCAGGCAAATGAAGGCCCCAACATTTACATCCTCCGGGTGAGAGGCTGGTCCCGATACGACGCCCTGCGCCTGATCAATGAGGCACTGGATCTGAGGGATCTTGTGCAAGGGGTACAGAGACGAGCAAGAGGTAGGTGTGCTGTCATACCATTAAACATCATATTAAGGACTATAGCTAACATTTACTCAATGTCCTTCCCAACATTGCTCTCTCTGTAAAGTTTATTGTGTTGCTTCTGTGCATGAAATGTCCTAGAAACAATAAACTGATTCAATGTCATGTGGCCAGGAGAGGGAGAAGACGGAGGAGAAGGGCCAGTGGGGGGAGGGCAGCCACAGGATCTCTCAGGGGAGGAAGGTATGTCTGCTAAGTGCTTATTGTGTTATGATGTGATTATTATGTGAACTTATCAAGCATATTAAGAACTACAGAGATAGCTACCACATACCCAATGTCCACCACCACATTGCACCACCACATTGCTCTCTGTAAAGTGCATTGTGTTGCTTCTGTAGATGAAATGTGCTTTAAACAATAAACTGATTTAATTTCTTGTGGCCAGGATTGGAAGCAGACGTAGGAGAAGAGCCAGTGGGGGGAGGGCAGGCACTGGATCTCCCAGGGGAGGAAGGTATGTCTGCTAAGTGCTTATTGTGTTATGATGTGATTATTATGTGAATTTATCAAGCATATTAAGAACTAGAGATAGTTACCACATACCCAATGTCCACCACCACATTGCTCTCTCTAAAGTGCATTGTGTTGCTTCTGTAGATGAAATGTGCTATAAACAATAAACTGATTTAATTTCATGTGGCCAGGAGCGGGTGCACAGGGAGGCGAGGATCCAGGGGAGGAAGTTATGTGTTAGGGTTTGTGGCTGGTCGAGGTAGGACCCAATAGCAGACAGAAGGCGGGCAGCGCAGGTTCAAAATAAAGGATTTAATGTCCAAAAAACAAACAGAGGAACACTGGGAGGAAACACTAACATTGACAATGAACCGACAGAGAACAAAGGAAACAAGAGGGCATATATGCACAGGGAGAACAATCAAGGAACAACGTACAGGTGTGCAACAATACATAACGAGACACAGGTGCAGACAATCACCCAGACAAGGAGGGATTCCAACAAGACACCAACACAAGGACAGAGGAACAAGGACACAAGGGAGGAGAACAGGGAACAAGGCTGGGACAGGGAAAGGGACAGGGCAGGAAACCAGAGGGGGAAACTAGAGGGCCAGGAGAGGAGGGACTGGAGTGACAAAAGACTGATAGCTAGATAAAAATGATTTTAGCTTGGATCAAGCATGGCACATGTATGGCCACATGGAGAACGTTTGCTAATTAGCAATAAAGTCTATGCTAAGGTTGTTGTTATAATCTTTCATTAGGAAAGTCATATAGGTTTGAAGGCCAACCTTTATTCGTATTTGTGTGTGTTTTTGAGCAAAACAATTGATAGTTAGCAAAAAAAAAAATTTAGCTAGCTAGCTAGCTAGCAACTTTCATCCATCCATCCATCCATCCATCCATCCATCCATCCATCTTCATCCGCTTATCCGGGGTCGGGTCGCGGAGGCAGCAGCTCCAGCAGGGGGCCCCAGACATCCCTTTCCCTAGCAGCATCAACCAGCTCTGTCTGGGGAATCTTTAGCCGCTCACAGGCCAGTGCGGAGATGTAGTCCCGCCACCTAGTCCTGGGTCTACCCCGCGGCCTCCTCCCAGCCGGACATGCCTGGAACACCTCCCTAGGGAGGCGCCCAGGAGGCATCCTCACTAGATGCCCGAACCACCTCAACTGGCTCCTTTCGACGCAAAGGAGCAGCGGCTCTACTCCGAGTCTCTCCCGGATGACTGAACTTCTCACCCGATCTCTCAGGGAGACCCCAGCCACCCTCCGGAGAAAACTCATTTCGGCCGCTTGTATCCGTGATCTCGTTCTTTCGGTCATGACCCATCCTTCATGACCATAGGTGAGGGTGGGGATGAAGATAGACTGGTAGATCGAGAGCTTTGCCTTTTGGCTCAGCTCTCTTTTCGTCACAACAGCGCGGTAAAGCGACTGCAGAACCGCACCAGCTGCTCCGATTCTCCGGCCAAACTCCCTCTCCATGGTTCCCTCACTCGTGAACAAGACTCCCAGATACTTGAACTCCTTCATTTGGGGTAAGGACTCATTTCCTACTCGGAGCGGACAGGCCACCGGTTTCCTGCTGAGAACCATGGCCTCAGATTTAGAAGTGCTTATTCTCATCCCAGCCGCTTCACACTCAGTTGCGAACCTATCCAGAGAGTGCTGGAGGTCGCAGGCAGCTGATGCCATCAGGACCACATCATCTGCAAAAAGCAGCGACGTGATCCCCAGCTCACCGAACTGCAAACCCACCTCCCCACGGCTACGCCTCGATATCCTGTCCATGAAAATCACAAACAGGATTGGTGACAAAGCGCAGCCCTGGCGGAGGCCAACCCCCACCGGAAAGGAAGACGACTTACTGCCGAGGACCCGGACACAGCTCTCGCTCTGGGTGTACAGGGATTGGATGGCCCTAAGTAGGGACCCCCTCACCCCATACTCCCGCATAACCCTCCACAAGACCTCTCGAGGGACCCGGTCGTAAGCCTTCTCCAAGTCCACAAAACACATGTAGACAGGTTGGGCAAACTCCCAAGCCCCCTCCAAGATCCTTGCGAGAGTGAAGAGCTGGTCGGTAGTTCCACGACCAGGACGAAATCCGCATTGTTCCTCTTCGATCTGAGGTTTGACTATTTAAATGTTTAATGGACAGTGCAATTCTGATACTTTTAAAAGTCTAATCAACACAAGACCACGCTTATCTAGTCTTGGGGGATGCTAAATCCCCCAGGCGCAACCCTCTACTTTGAGACAAAGTCTCCAATGTATGAAGTACATTTGGGAAGCTTTCATGTTTCCTAAATTGACAGTGTGCTTCTGGTACTTCCCAAGCTACAATCAACTCAGGACCACTCGAGCTAGTCTTGGGAATAGGGTTTTTGAGGAAAACAAGTGATAGCTAGCAAAATAACTAATAATTAATAACTCTCTAGAGTTTTGAAACTTTGCAGACTTGTAGGACACCCCTATGATTGCATGGGTACTGGCGCTAGAGTGAATACTTGAATTTAACTATATATATATATATATATATATATATTGTGTTCTCTCTAGAAACTGTTTGGTTGGAGTCCTCTAAAATGGTGAGTCTCTGTTCAACTCCCAACTAGCCTGTTAATGCTTACCACATGACTTTCAAATTGATACATTGGTTAGAGGTTCCTAGTGAAGCATTGCATCAGTCCTGTGTGACAATTTGAAAGCTTTCTCTTACTAACTCCAGGCAAATCAGGGCAGAGAGAGCCTCTACACCCTCCGGGTGAAGAAAAAGCCGGAGATTGTCGACCTCCAGACCATGATCGAGCTCCTGGAGAAGCAGGAGCACCAGAACCTCGATCATGTGCCAACAACACAAGGAGGAGGTAGGTGTGCTGTCATACCATTAAACATCCTATTTAGGACTATAGGTATAGCTTACACATACTCAATGTCCATCCCCACATTGCTCTCTCTCTTTAAAGTGCATTGTGTTGTGTATGTGCATGAAATATGCGTATGTGCTATAAACAATAAACTGATTTAGTGTCATGTGGCCAGGAGAGGGGAGTAGCACAGGGACAGCACAGGGACTAGAGGGGCCAGTGAGGAGAGGGCAGAAAGAGGAGCCAGGGGCACAGGGAGGCGAGGATCCAGGAGAGGAAGGTATGTCCACTAAGTGCATAAATTATGTGATTATTATGTAAACTTATCAAGCATATTAAGAACTACAGAGATAGTTACCACATACCCATTGTCCATCCCCACATTGCTCTCTCTAAAGTGCATTGTGTTGCCTCTGTGTATGAAATGTTCAAGAAAAATAAAGTGATATGATTTGATGTCGCCCAGCAGAAGGAGAAGAAGTCAGAGGAGGAGAAGATGAGGAGATTGGGCCCCTTCCTCCCACCCCCCAAAAATTAAAAATTAAAAACTGAATAAATAATAAATAAATAAATAAATACCTTTTTTTTTTTCAATAAAAATTATTAATAAGATTAAAGCATAAATGAATGTCTTTGTGTGGTAATTTCCAGGGATATTTTATGTTATTTACACAGGGAAGTAAATACTGAAAGCTTTCTCCAGTTGTGTGTTACGCCCTGTGTGACCTATTTCTTTTCTACCTAATAAAAATGTCTTTTTTTCCTTATTCTAGAAAAAGATGACTATGCCAAAGCGAGTCGTGAGGTGCCCCATATGCCGGAAGTTTCTTTCCGGCACCCTGGGACGGCATCTCAAGTTAATCCACGCAGTCTTCAATGGGGAGGAGAGACGCATCCTCATACATCGGGCCAACAACCGCATCAACATCCGTTGAGGTGTGTATTCTCTGGAGTCTGTTTTTCTTCAAATCATCAGTGAATAATTCATTGAAAGGATGTGGTCTGACTTGCCCTAATCCTAGTCAGTTTTAACAGACTATTTGAGAGATAAAAAAAAGTAATAATGCATTCAGTCAAAGCCTTTTTTTAAATTAAGGTTAGAGCAGATTTAATTGTATGCAGTGTGTGTGTTAACAAGTATCATATCCCTTACCCATAACAAGTATCATACCCCTTACCCATCATAGCCCTATGATGACCCATAATAATGTTTTTTTTTTTTTACATATTTATCCAACAGGTACCTGCACAGTCCCCGGGTGTCCTCACTTGGGGCAAAGGCTCGATAGGCACCTTCAGGGGCACCCTGAAATCACCCCAGAGAGGTTTAAATTCATGATAACCAATCTGAGGTGGAAGAGGGCGATGGAGCTCCTGGCTGGTTGGAGTCCCGGAGGTCCCAATGGCCAGCGAGCTAGATCGGGAAGCCGAACAGCTGGAAGGCATGTCGGTGAGGCCAGGACCGTCCACTGGCCCGTCCACCGGCCTTCCACTCCAGAGCAGGGCGGCTGCCGTGATGCAGCCTGCCAGGCTGAGAGGGAGAGACTCAAGGCCAAGGTCAGGCAGCTGGAGGGGGAGCTGGCCAGCATAAGAAAGATGTTCCGTAAGCACATCAAGAAGCACGCGCCTGTAAGTGTGAGCAGAGGAAAAAAAGGAAGGTTTAAAGGGAGACTTTTGGGCTTGTGTTGATGTTATTTGGATTTAATGCTTAATTTATTTGTGGACACCTTTCTAAGCTCTTTGTCAGTGTAGCTGGATACTAGCCCTTTTCTCCATTCAGTATTTCTGTTTCAGTCAGACAGTCATTGTGATTTCAGAGAAAATCTGGGCAATTAACACTAGAATAGCTGAGGGTGGGTCAAGGTGACCCATGCAACTACATTAAAAAATAATTCTCTGCAACCGTTCAAGTTACAGCGCCCTGCTTTCATGACTTTTCCTAGATATGTGCGTTTTACGTGTCAGTGTTTTTGAAACTTCGAAATCCCACCAGGAAAAGGTAGTTTGGTCATTTTTTTTAGTGTATTCTGGCTAAAAGCCGGTCAGCCATCTTTTTTTTACCTGACTTTAAGGCTGCAATGCTACTTTCTCCCAGCAGATGTCGCCTAGGTTCATCAATATGTTTTTTTTTTATAGGAATCAAGGTTGAATGAATAATCCATCCTTACATATGGATATAAGAATGTGCACAGCAATAATATTTTTGTGGTAGACTATATGTGACTTCAACAATGAATGCAAAAGGTTACACTCACACAATGGCTCATTTAGATAAAACTATGTTTAATCTCAAAACGTATGCTATCAGCTCAACACAGGTCAAATGTCTTCAAACGAATAGCACTCAATAGTCTATGATGCAAATGTTGAATTTTGAAATGCTGTGAATGTCTTGAAAACACAGCCTTATGTTTATGGATGTGAATGCTTATGTAGGCTATTGAATGAATGCAAAATTACTAGGGGTGCAGGCTATTCAACCCTCTAGACCGTTTGCATTGGTTCAGGGGATAATATGTTACAATGTTGCACTTGGCACTTGGATCGTTTTTGTTCAACTGGCAATCTGGACAAAGCAAATATATAATATAACTGGGAGTATAATATAATTATAATTATATAGGAGCATTGGTGTGAGTAAAAAGAACTGTGCTTTATCCCTCTGGAGTCTGCGCCCGCGGTGGCGCGGCGTCGTACGTTTTTATAGATTTTTCCGCCTTATCAACACGCACAGAAATCATATACATAATTTTACACCGTTGTTTTGTGTATAAGGTCTGTTTCGTGTCTTGAGATTTACAGCGTTTATGATTGGTTCCTGAAGGCATCATACGCCGCCTTCTCTGAATCCATTGGTTGGAGCTTTCCCCATGGATTCAGCTGTCTATCAGTCTCAGACATAATAAACCAATGACCATCCACATTATTCACCACTTTCTATCAAGAGAGCCCCCCATTGGATAAACCTGGGCCATGTGGTTTGCAAACAACTAGGGAGGATGTTTTGAATCCGGCTGGGCTAACGTTACCTGAATGAACTTAGGCTACCGGAGGAGATAAAATGAGCAAACAAACAAAAAACAGGAGATGTGCTGAGGTTTTAGAGGCTGTCTTTGAGTCCAGCTCATCAGAAGAGGAGCTTGGGGGATTTGGAGACGTGACAACAATTTCGATCTCGTCGATGATGTAAGTTTGGCTAGCTTCGCTAACGTTAGCCCATTCTTACCCGTAATGTTGACGTTACTGTAATGTTGCCGACTGCTTATGTTAGCTAGCACTGTTTATGTTAGCACTGTATGTTAGCTAGCTCTGTGTGTTTGTTTTATGCTTAGCCACTGTTTATGCACACAAAATGATCAATCCTACTGTAAGTTACCTCATGAACTTATCAAGAATAAATATCCGCTCATTATATTTGTGCGTAAAGGGAGTAACTTAGGGTGGTTTCACACATATAGTTTTGTGCGCACCAAACAAGCTTTGGGCCCGAGAGCGCTCTGTATGGGCCTGTGTGAACACAACAATCGCAGACAAGTGCGCACTAAAACAGCCACTCCGAGACCCTCCTGAAGAGGTGTTTTCGGAGCGGTCACAACCTACATCCATGGGTCGCAACCGATTTCTAGGGCGCTCCAGTTGTGTGAAACTGCCCGTTCTCGGACGGATGTTTGACCTAAAAAGACCCCGTAGTCAGATGCGCTGTGCATTGTGGGGCGCACTGTTTGTTTACTTGGCTCTCCAGTGGAGTGCGAGCTAGCTATCGAGCTAGCGCAAAGGTGATGAGGGACTGAATAACTGAAATATTATAACTTTAATAACCGAAATAAGAGGACAAGAGACATAAATAAGCACTAGTGCTATGAGCAACAGGCGTTGTAACATCTCCATGTTTACGTCTTGTTTACATCTCAAGCCGGTCTACTCCTGTTTACAGCCGTCGTCATGGAAACATCATTGGTGCGCACTACATCTTGCGTGGCCTTGCTTATGTAGTTTGCTTATGTAGTTTGCTTATGTAGTTTGCTTATGTAGTTTGCGTCGACTATGAATCCGGCCTAGGCGCGGCTGTGCTTCTCCAAAGTGCGCCGACTTCTTGTTTCAGTCAAAACCAAATCTAAAGTAGGCCTAATGATTTACGTCCTGCAAAATATACATCTTTCTATCCAACAATGCATGTTTAATTTGCCAGTGAATGTCTGTTTTGCCAGTGCTCTACTAGAGTATGTGTGTGTGTGTGTGTGCGCGCGCGCGCGTGCCCAGGCCCAGGCCTTAGTTGGCCAGTTTACCTACTCGGTTAGCTTACCCTGTGTTGTTAGTCCTGCCTGTTGTTTTGTCTCATTGGTCTTCTCTGTTCTTGTAAAGCGTCCTTGGGTGTATTGAAAAGCGCTTTATAAATCTAATTTATCATTAATGTTGTTTCTCTGTTTTGTATTTTTCAGAAAAGAGAAGCACACACCAGCCACGTTATCCACGCCAGTTTCCATCCTAGTTGGTTCTGCTGAGATGCGGTCAAGACCACCGGCTTTGCTATCAGATATCTTGTTCATAGCTTGATACACTCATGAGATGGTTTATTTATTGATTTTATTAATTTATGGAGTAACAAGTCCATTGTTTGTTTGTTCATTCCAGTGAAAAATTACAAGTAAATAATACGTTTGGAGAAAGAGAACCTGTTTCCTTGGTCTTTTTATTTCCAGACATTCCATGAAGGTTTATGTGGTGTGTAGTCATTATTCAGTATTATTACATCCCAGTATTACATTTGGGGAAAGTAAAGTGAAAAACAACAATTTACTAAAAAATGTATTTTACATAATTGTATTTTAGGCTTTGATTATAGATGAATTTGGCTATTTTAACTAACTTTTCTATGCTATTTCATTTATATATATATACACCCAAATTTGACAAGGTGGAGCTTCTTTATAGCAACATCCATGTTGGAGGCATTGTCAACTGTGGCTGCCACAACCTTCTCTTGGATGCTGAAGTCCTCCATGATCTCATCTATCTCCTCAGCCACAGCATGCCCTAACCAAGCCATACGTTGTAGCCCTCCCCAACCCCCACTGGTTTACATTGACATGCAAATAGGCCTAGCTGTCTGTTTGCTGGTAGCGAATGTCAAAGGACAGGGAGCAAGCAACCTTTTATTTCAGCCAACTCTCCTAAGTGATGAGATGATGTTGACTTTGTGGCATCTGATGTGGCATTTTATTGGAACATGTATGTTTTTATATCACTATAATATATATCACTTATCACCCAATTGAATTGGTTTCGGTGTAGGTAGGCTACCCTCGTGATCCATGAAGGAACGGTGCGTGAGATTGAAAATAATCTGAAATCACAACGGGGTTGACTGGCTGTTCAGCCACACATTAGGCTAGGCTAGGCTAAGCCTAAAACAACAACAAAAAAACAACAACATTGCACTGGAAACTGGCACTGTCTCGTTTTTCCACACACAAAATTACATCGAGAGCAACAGTCATGGGCGGTCGCCACTACTGAGTTAGACAATACGATTCTGCTAATTTCACATTTGTCAGGCACACTCGTCCACTAACCCAACGTTTTGCACAGTCAGTGGGCAGGCTCACTACAACCCCCACCATTCACAGAATTCTCAATGAGCCTACATTGACATGCAAATAGCCTAGGATGGTAGGTGACACGTTTGCAGCAGTTTTGCAAATAGGCTAGGCTGCTAGCTGCCAGTTTTAGACTGCTAGCTGACAGTTTTAGACTGCTAGCTGACAGTTTTGCAGTGACTGGGTGCAAGATCGCTCGTCGTCACTGTAAATGAGGGCAACCTCAGTGCCTCTCGAGCATAAATAAAGGTTTGAAAGATCTATAAATCCACAAGCCGGCCAAGTCCAATGCATCTTGATCACAACTTTCACATCTATTCTTGGCTGTGATATTTATTGTACTGAGTAAATGTTTACATTGTATATTGTCTTGACCCATTGAGGAAGCTACAGTAAATGTGAATATAGGCTAAGCAATACCTGAATTTTAATGTGCAACATGGACAAACTCTAGCCTACTAGAATAGTCGATATTTTCCCATTGCACTTGCAGACCCTTATTCTAAGCCACAAGAGCCACTTATTCAAAAATAAAGTGTTAACTGAATCAGATTATTGTTGGAGTCAATTTATTTTTCAGTAGCCTTTATATTGCATAGAAAACTGTGCTCATGTGTCACACTGTGTTTGTAGCCCTCTGCAAATACCAACCCCACCCATACAGCAGCACCTACAACTACATAACATAGGTTGGATAGGCTAATAATAGCCTAATAAAAAACTACGTTTGAGCTAGCTAACGTTACCTACCATTAGCTCAACCGGGACAGTTGCCAGTTAGCGATGAGAGGCAAAGTCCCAAGCCCAGTTGATAGCCTCCATCGTGGGATGAGGGTGGTGCAATCATGGCCACTATCCAGCTTCATACACCCAACGTTAGGCTAGCTAAGCTAGCTAGCAAGCAAGCAGTTGCAAAGTCGAACAATACAGGTTGTAAAATGATGCGGGGGCATATCTCTCGCTAGCTATGCATGCCGTATTATATTATTTTAAGAGTTTGCCCCAAAAGACAAAAACGTTAATTTGAAGTTAAAAGCTAACAAAAGCTGGGGCCGTCTCTAAAGTGGGGCTGTCTCATTCATAACGGCGACAGGCACTAGCCTGGCAGACTGCATCGAATAGTTATCAAACAAGTTTGGGAACTAACGTTAGCTGGCATAATCCAATAATTCCCCCAAAAGAACCCCTCCACTGCACAAGCGTTTTACCAAACCTAGCTAATAAGCACAAGCTACTGAGTGCAACGTTAGCCCTGCTAACGGAGAGAACGGATTTGGAGGAGATTGTTGCAGCTGGTGCTAAATGAGGCAAAGGAACATGTCAAATAGAATACAACAAACATGCGGAAAATGTATTCAATCACTTCTTCTTTCCAGCAGTGTCGATGCAACTATTACTGCCCTCCACAGAATGTTGCTACATACTTCACGTCCGGATGTAAACAAGCCGGATTGCCAGATTGGTGCTGCAGGCCCAACGAGTGCTCCAAATCCCCCCAATGCGATAAAAACCCGCCCAAATATTATAGATTTATTTAGTATAATATATATCTATATATCATAATACATGTTAAGAAAAATGCCTTTCAGCTCAAATTCCGAAAATAAAACTGCAACACAAGCCTACCCCAGCGGCTTAGCCAGAAATCCGACCGGGCCTGAGTAAACATAGAATTCATCCATAAATCTATCCATAAATTGCTCAATAGGTGAATAGTCCTACATCATACTGCGCCAATGTGTTCTTATTTTTCAAGTGTTATCAGTGATATGCTTTCTATTTGATAATAGGGCTTGGGAAAACGTAGTCCCAGACACGACCATCTTATTTCTAGACAGGTGTATCTATTTGTAGCCCAAGCCGGTGTCACAAACACACACACGAGCGCCATCTAGCGGCCATTGTGTGTCAATAACAGCCTCCCATTCTAAAGACTGCGGGGGCATTTGACCCACCCCCCAGCTATGCTGGTAAGTTTCAAATGCTTGGCGCTGCTAGTGATAGACAGCTGAATCCATGGGGAAAGCTCCAACCAATGGATTCAGAGAAGGCGGCGTATGATGCCTTCAGGAACCAATCATAAACGCTGTAAATCTCAAGACACGAAACAGACCTTATACACAAAACAACGGTGTAAAATTATGTATATGATTTCTGTGCGTGTTGATATGGCGGAAAAATCTATAAAAACGTACGACGACGCGCCACCGCGGGCGCAGACTCCAGAGGGATAAAGCACAGTTCTTTTTACTCACACCAATGCTCCTATATAATTATAATTATATTATACTCCCAGTTATATTATATATTTGCTTTGTCCAGATTGCCAGTTGAACAAAAACGATCCAAGTGCCAAGTGCAACATTGTAACATATTATTCCCTGAACCAATGCAAACGGTCTAGAGGGTTGAATAGCCTGCACCCCTAGTAATTTTGCATTCATTCAATAGCCTACATAAGCATTCACATCCATAAACATAAGGCTGTGTTTTCAAGACATTCACAGCATTTCAAAATTCAACATTTGCATCATAGACTATTGAGTGCTATTCGTTTGAAGACATTTGACCTGTGTTGAGCTGATAGCATACGTTTTGAGATTAAACATAGTTTTATCTAAATGAGCAATTGTGTGAGTGTAACCTTTTGCATTCATTGTTGAAGTCACATATAGTCTACCACAAAAATATTATTGCTGTGCACATTCTTATATCCATATGTAAGGATGGATTATTCATTCAACCTTGATTCCTATAAAAAAAAAAAACATATTGATGAACCTAGGCGACATCTGCTGGGAGAAAGTAGCATTGCAGCCTTAAAGTCAGGTAAAAAAAGATGGCTGACCGGCTTTTAGCCAGAATACACTAAAAAAATGACCAAACTACCTTTTCCTGGTGGGATTTCGAAGTTTCAAAAACACTGACACGTAAAACGCACATATCTAGGAAAAGTCATGAAAGCAGGGCGCTGTAACTTGAACGGTTGCAGAGAATTATTTTTTAATGTAGTTGCATGGGTCACCTTGACCCACCCTCAGCTATTCTAGTGCTATCAGTCTCAGACATTATATACCAATGACCATCCACATTATTCACCACTTTCTATCAAGCGAGCCCCCCATTGGATAAACCTGGGCCATGTGGTTTGCAAACAACTAGGGAGGATGTTTTGAAGCCGGCACATTACCTGAATGAACTTAGGCTACCGGAGGAGATAAAATGAGCAAACAAACAAAAAACAGGAGATGTGCTGAGGTTTTAGAGGCTGTCTTTGAGTCCAGTTCATCAGAAGAGGAGCTTGGGGGATATGGCGACGTGACAACAATTTGGATCTCGTCGATGATGTAAGTTTGGCTAGCTTCGCTAACGTTAGCCCATTCTTACCCGTAATGTTGACGTTACTGTAATGTTGCCGACTGCTTATGTTAGCTAGCACTGTTTATGTTAGCACTGTATGTTAGCTAGCTCTGTGTGTTTGTTTTATGCTTAGCCACTGTTTATGCACACAAAATGATCAATCCTACTGTAAGTTACCTCATGAACTTATCAAGAATAAATATCCGCTCATTATATTTGTGCGTAAAGGGAGTAACTTAGGGTGGTTTCACACATAGTTTTGTGCGCACCAAACGAGCTTTGGGCCCGAGAGCACTCTGTATGGGCCTGTGTGAACACAACAATCGCAGACAAGTGTGCACTAAAACAGCCGCTCCGAGACCCTCCTGAAGGGGTGTTTTCGGAGCGGTCACAACCTACATCCATGGGTCGCAACCGATTTCTAGGGCGCTCCAGTTGTGTGAAACTGCCCGTTCTCGGACGGATGTTTGACCTAAAAAGACCCCGTAGTCAGATGCGCTGTGCATTGTGGGGCGCACTGTTTGTTTACTTGACTCTCCAGTGGAGTGCGAGCTAGCTATCGAGCTAGCTATCGAGCTAGCTATCGAGCTAGCGCAAAGGTGATGAGGGACTGAATAACTGAAATATTATAACTTTAATAACCGAAATAAGAGGACAAGAGACATAAATAAGCACTAGTGCTATGAGCAACAGGCGTTGTAACATCTCCATGTTTATGTCTTGTTTACATCTCAAGCCGGTCTACTCCTGTTTACAGCCGTCGTCATGGAAACATCATTGGTGCGCACTACATCTTGCGTGGCCTTGCTTATGTAGTTTGCTTATGTAGTTTGCTTATGTAGTTTGCGTCGACTATGAATCCGGCCTAGGCGCGGCTGTGCTTCTCCAAAGTGCGCCGACTTCTTGTTTCAGTCAAAACCAAATCTAAAGTAGGCCTAATGATTTACGTCCTGCAAAATATACATCTTTCTATCCAACAATGCATGTTTAATTTGCCAGTGAATGTCTGTTTTGCCAGTGCTCTACTAGAGTATGTGTCTGTGTGTGTGTGTGTGTGTGTGTGTGTGTGTGTGTGTGTGTGTGTGTGTGTGCGCGCGCGTGCCCAGGCCTTAGTTGGCCAGTTTACCTACTCGGTTAGCTTACCCTGTGTTGTTAGTCCTGCCTGTTGTTTTGTCTCATTGGTCTTCTCTGTTCTTGTAAAGCGTCCTTGGGTGTATTGAAAAGCGCTTTATAAATCTAATTTATCATTAATGTTGTTTCTCTGTTTTGTATTTTTCAGAAAAGAGAAGCACACACCAGCCACGTTATCCACGCCAGTTTCCATCCTAGTTGGTTCTGCTGAGATGCGTTCAAGACCACCGGCTTTGCTATCAGATATCTTGTTCATAGCTTGATACACTCATGAGATGGTTTATTTATTGATTTTATTAATTTATGGAGTAACAAGTCCATTGTTTGTTTGTTCATTCCAGTGAAAAATTACAAGTAAATGATACGTTTGGAGAAAGAGAACCTGTTTCCTTGGTCTTTTTATTTCCCGACATTCCATGAAGGTTTATGTGGTGTGTAGTCATTATTCAGTATTATTACATCCCAGTATTACATTTGGGGAAAGTAAAGTGAAAAACAACAATTTACTAAAAAATGTATTTTACATAATTGTATTTTAGGCTTTGATTATAGATGAATTTGGCTATTTTAACTAACTTTTCTATGCTATTTCATTTATATATATATACACCCAAATTTGACAAGGTGGAGCTTCTTTATAGCAACATCCATGTTGGAGGCATTGTCAACTGTGGCTGCCACAACCTTCTCTTGGATGCTGAAGTCCTCCATGATCTCATCTATCTCCTCAGCCACAGCATGCCCTAACCAAGCCATACGTTGTAGCCCTCCCCAACCCCCACTGGTTTACATTGACATGCAAATAGGCCTAGCTGTCTGTTTGCTGGTAGCGAATGTCAAAGGACAGGGAGCAAGCAACCTTTTATTTCAGCCAACTCTCCTAAGTGATGAGATGATGTTGACTTTGTGGCATCTGATGTGGCATTTTATTGGAACATGTATGTTTTTATATCACTATAATATATATCACTTATCACCCAATTGAATTGGTTTCGGTGTAGGTAGGCTACCCTCGTGATCCATGAAGGAACGGTGCGTGAGATTGAAAATAATCTGAAATCACAACGGGGTTGACTGGCTGTTCAGCCACACATTAGGCTAGGCTAGGCTAAGCCTAAAACAACAACAAAAAAACAACAACATTGCACTGGAAACTGGCACTGTCTCGTTTTTCCACACACAAAATTACATCGAGAGCAACAGTCATGGGCGGTCGCCACTACTGAGTTAGACAATACGATTCTGCTAATTTCACATTTGTCAGGCACACTCGTCCACTAACCCAACGTTTTGCACAGTCAGTGGGCAGGCTCACTACAACCCCCACCATTCACAGAATTCTCAATGAGCCTACATTGACATGCAAATAGCCTAGGATGGTAGGTGACACGTTTGCAGCAGTTTTGCAAATAGGCTAGGCTGCTAGCTGCCAGTTTTAGACTGCTAGCTGACAGTTTTAGACTGCTAGCTGACAGTTTTGCAGTGACTGGGTGCAAGATCGCTCGTCGTCACTGTAAATGAGGGCAACCTCAGTGCCTCTCGAGCATAAATAAAGGTTTGAAAGATCTATAAATCCACAAGCCGGCCAAGTCCAATGCATCTTGATCACAACTTTCACATCTATTCTTGGCTGTGATATTTATTGTACTGAGTAAATGTTTACATTGTATATTGTCTTGACCCATTGAGGAAGCTACAGTAAATGTGAATATAGGCTAAGCAATACCTGAATTTTAATGTGCAACATGGACAAACTCTAGCCTACTAGAATAGTCGATATTTTCCCATTGCACTTGCAGACCCTTATTCTAAGCCACAAGAGCCACTTATTCAAAAATAAAGTGTTAACTGAATCAGATTATTGTTGGAGTCAATTTATTTTTCAGTAGCCTTTATATTGCATAGAAAACTGTGCTCATGTGTCACACTGTGTTTGTAGCCCTCTGCAAATACCAACCCCACCCATACAGCAGCACCTACAACTACATAACATAGGTTGGATAGGCTAATAATAGCCTAATAAAAAACTACGTTTGAGCTAGCTAACGTTACCTACCATTAGCTCAACCGGGACAGTTGCCAGTTAGCGATGAGAGGCAAAGTCCCAAGCCCAGTTGATAGCCTCCATCGTGGGATGAGGGTGGTGCAATCATGGCCACTATCCAGCTTCATACACCCAACGTTAGGCTAGCTAAGCTAGCTAGCAAGCAAGCAGTTGCAAAGTCGAACAATACAGGTTGTAAAATGATGCGGGGGCATATCTCTCGCTAGCTATGCATGCCGTATTATATTATTTTAAGAGTTTGCCCCAAAAGACAAAAACGTTAATTTGAAGTTAAAAGCTAACAAAAGCTGGGGCCGTCTCTAAAGTGGGGCTGTCTCATTCATAACGGCGACAGGCACTAGCCTGGCAGACTGCATCGAATAGTTATCAAACAAGTTTGGGAACTAACGTTAGCTGGCATAATCCAATAATTCCCCCAAAAGAACCCCTCCACTGCACAAGCGTTTTACCAAACCTAGCTAATAAGCACAAGCTACTGAGTGCAACGTTAGCCCTGCTAACGGAGAGAACGGATTTGGAGGAGATTGTTGCAGCTGGTGCTAAATGAGGCAAAGGAACATGTCAAATAGAATACAACAAACATGCGGAAAATGTATTCAATCACTTCTTCTTTCCAGCAGTGTCGATGCAACTATTACTGCCCTCCACAGAATGTTGCTACATACTTCACGTCCGGATGTAAACAAGCCGGATTGCCAGATTGGTGCTGCAGGCCCAACGAGTGCTCCAAATCCCCCCAATGCGATAAAAACCCGCCCAAATATTATAGATTTATTTAGTATAATATATATCTATATATCATAATACATGTTAAGAAAAATGCCTTTCAGCTCAAATTCCGAAAATAAAACTGCAACACAAGCCTACCCCAGCGGCTTAGCCAGAAATCCGACCGGGCCTGAGTAAACATAGAATTCATCCATAAATCTATCCATAAATTGCTCAATAGGTGAATAGTCCTACATCATACTGCGCCAATGTGTTCTTATTTTTCAAGTGTTATCAGTGATATGCTTTCTATTTGATAATAGGGCTTGGGAAAACGTAGTCCCAGACACGACCATCTTATTTCTAGACAGGTGTATCTATTTGTAGCCCAAGCCGGTGTCACAAACACACACACGAGCGCCATCTAGCGGCCATTGTGTGTCAATAACAGCCTCCCATTCTAAAGACTGCGGGGGCATTTGACCCACCCCCCAGCTATGCTGGTAAGTTTCAAATGCTTGGCGCTGCTAGTGATAGACAGCTGAATCCATGGGGAAAGCTCCAACCAATGGATTCAGAGAAGGCGGCGTATGATGCCTTCAGGAACCAATCATAAACGCTGTAAATCTCAAGACACGAAACAGACCTTATACACAAAACAACGGTGTAAAATTATGTATATGATTTCTGTGCGTGTTGATATGGCGGAAAAATCTATAAAAACGTACGACGACGCGCCACCGCGGGCGCAGACTCCAGAGGGATAAAGCACAGTTCTTTTTACTCACACCAATGCTCCTATATAATTATAATTATATTATACTCCCAGTTATATTATATATTTGCTTTGTCCAGATTGCCAGTTGAACAAAAACGATCCAAGTGCCAAGTGCAACATTGTAACATATTATTCCCTGAACCAATGCAAACGGTCTAGAGGGTTGAATAGCCTGCACCCCTAGTAATTTTGCATTCATTCAATAGCCTACATAAGCATTCACATCCATAAACATAAGGCTGTGTTTTCAAGACATTCACAGCATTTCAAAATTCAACATTTGCATCATAGACTATTGAGTGCTATTCGTTTGAAGACATTTGACCTGTGTTGAGCTGATAGCATACGTTTTGAGATTAAACATAGTTTTATCTAAATGAGCAATTGTGTGAGTGTAACCTTTTGCATTCATTGTTGAAGTCACATATAGTCTACCACAAAAATATTATTGCTGTGCACATTCTTATATCCATATGTAAGGATGGATTATTCATTCAACCTTGATTCCTATAAAAAAAAAAAACATATTGATGAACCTAGGCGACATCTGCTGGGAGAAAGTAGCATTGCAGCCTTAAAGTCAGGTAAAAAAAGATGGCTGACCGGCTTTTAGCCAGAATACACTAAAAAAATGACCAAACTACCTTTTCCTGGTGGGATTTCGAAGTTTCAAAAACACTGACACGTAAAACGCACATATCTAGGAAAAGTCATGAAAGCAGGGCGCTGTAACTTGAACGGTTGCAGAGAATTATTTTTTAATGTAGTTGCATGGGTCACCTTGACCCACCCTCAGCTATTCTAGTGCTATCAGTCTCAGACATTATATACCAATGACCATCCACATTATTCACCACTTTCTATCAAGCGAGCCCCCCATTGGATAAACCTGGGCCATGTGGTTTGCAAACAACTAGGGAGGATGTTTTGAAGCCGGCACATTACCTGAATGAACTTAGGCTACCGGAGGAGATAAAATGAGCAAACAAACAAAAAACAGGAGATGTGCTGAGGTTTTAGAGGCTGTCTTTGAGTCCAGTTCATCAGAAGAGGAGCTTGGGGGATATGGCGACGTGACAACAATTTGGATCTCGTCGATGATGTAAGTTTGGCTAGCTTCGCTAACGTTAGCCCATTCTTACCCGTAATGTTGACGTTACTGTAATGTTGCCGACTGCTTATGTTAGCTAGCACTGTTTATGTTAGCACTGTATGTTAGCTAGCTCTGTGTGTTTGTTTTATGCTTAGCCACTGTTTATGCACACAAAATGATCAATCCTACTGTAAGTTACCTCATGAACTTATCAAGAATAAATATCCGCTCATTATATTTGTGCGTAAAGGGAGTAACTTAGGGTGGTTTCACACATAGTTTTGTGCGCACCAAACGAGCTTTGGGCCCGAGAGCACTCTGTATGGGCCTGTGTGAACACAACAATCGCAGACAAGTGTGCACTAAAACAGCCGCTCCGAGACCCTCCTGAAGGGGTGTTTTCGGAGCGGTCACAACCTACATCCATGGGTCGCAACCGATTTCTAGGGCGCTCCAGTTGTGTGAAACTGCCCGTTCTCGGACGGATGTTTGACCTAAAAAGACCCCGTAGTCAGATGCGCTGTGCATTGTGGGGCGCACTGTTTGTTTACTTGACTCTCCAGTGGAGTGCGAGCTAGCTATCGAGCTAGCTATCGAGCTAGCTATCGAGCTAGCGCAAAGGTGATGAGGGACTGAATAACTGAAATATTATAACTTTAATAACCGAAATAAGAGGACAAGAGACATAAATAAGCACTAGTGCTATGAGCAACAGGCGTTGTAACATCTCCATGTTTATGTCTTGTTTACATCTCAAGCCGGTCTACTCCTGTTTACAGCCGTCGTCATGGAAACATCATTGGTGCGCACTACATCTTGCGTGGCCTTGCTTATGTAGTTTGCTTATGTAGTTTGCTTATGTAGTTTGCGTCGACTATGAATCCGGCCTAGGCGCGGCTGTGCTTCTCCAAAGTGCGCCGACTTCTTGTTTCAGTCAAAACCAAATCTAAAGTAGGCCTAATGATTTACGTCCTGCAAAATATACATCTTTCTATCCAACAATGCATGTTTAATTTGCCAGTGAATGTCTGTTTTGCCAGTGCTCTACTAGAGTATGTGTCTGTGTGTGTGTGTGTGTGTGTGTGTGTGTGTGTGTGTGTGTGTGTGTGTGTGCGCGCGCGTGCCCAGGCCTTAGTTGGCCAGTTTACCTACTCGGTTAGCTTACCCTGTGTTGTTAGTCCTGCCTGTTGTTTTGTCTCATTGGTCTTCTCTGTTCTTGTAAAGCGTCCTTGGGTGTATTGAAAAGCGCTTTATAAATCTAATTTATCATTAATGTTGTTTCTCTGTTTTGTATTTTTCAGAAAAGAGAAGCACACACCAGCCACGTTATCCACGCCAGTTTCCATCCTAGTTGGTTCTGCTGAGATGCGTTCAAGACCACCGGCTTTGCTATCAGATATCTTGTTCATAGCTTGATACACTCATGAGATGGTTTATTTATTGATTTTATTAATTTATGGAGTAACAAGTCCATTGTTTGTTTGTTCATTCCAGTGAAAAATTACAAGTAAATGATACGTTTGGAGAAAGAGAACCTGTTTCCTTGGTCTTTTTATTTCCCGACATTCCATGAAGGTTTATGTGGTGTGTAGTCATTATTCAGTATTATTACATCCCAGTATTACATTTGGGGAAAGTAAAGTGAAAAACAACAATTTACTAAAAAATGTATTTTACATAATTGTATTTTAGGCTTTGATTATAGATGAATTTGGCTATTTTAACTAACTTTTCTATGCTATTTCATTTATATATATATATACACCCAAATTTGACAAGGTGGAGCTTCTTTATAGCAACATCCATGTTGGAGGCATTGTCAACTGTGGCTGCCACAACCTTCTCTTGGATGCTGAAGTCCTCCATGATCTCATCTATCTCCTCAGCCACAGCATGCCCTAACCAAGCCATACGTTGTAGCCCTCCCCAACCCCCACTGGTTTACATTGACATGCAAATAGGCCTAGCTGTCTGTTTGCTGGTAGCGAATGTCAAAGGAAAGGGAGCAACCTTTTATTTCAGCCAACTCTCCTAAGTGATGAGATGATGTTTACTTTATGGCATCTGATGTGGCATTTTATTGGAACATGTATGTTTTTATATCACTATAATATATATCACTTATCACCCAATTGAATTGGTTTCGGTGTAGGTAGGCTACCCTCGTGATCCATGAAGGAACGGTGCGTGAGATTGAAAATAATCTGAAATCACAACGGGGTTGACTGGCTGTTCAGCCACACAGGCTAGGCTAGGCTAAGCCTAAAACAACAACAACAAAAAAACAACAACATTGCACTGGAAACTGGCACTGTCTCGTTTTTCCACACACAAAATTACATCGAGAGCAACAGTCATGGGCGGTCGCCACTACTGAGTTAGACAATACGATTCTGCTAATTTCACATTTGTCAGGCACACTCGTCCACTAACCCAACGTTTTGCACAGTCAGTGGGCAGGCTCACTACAACCCCCACCATTCACAGAATTCTCAATGAGCCTACATTGACATGCAAATAGCCTAGGATGGTAGGTGACACGTTTGCAGCAGTTTTGCAAATAGGCTAGGCTGCTAGCTGCCAGTTTTAGACTGCTAGCTGACAGTTTTAGACTGCTAGCTGACAGTTTTGCAGTGACTGGGTGCAAGATCGCTCGTCGTCACTGTAAATGAGGGCAACCTCAGTGCCTCTCGAGCATAAATAAAGGTTTGAAAGATCTATAAATCCACAAGCCGGCCAAGTCCAATGCATCTTGATCAGAACTTTCACATCTATTCTTGGCTGTGATATTTAATGTACTGAGTAAATGTTTACATGTATATTGTCTTGACCCATTGAGGAAGCTACAGTAAATGTGAATATAGGCTAAGCAATACCTGAATTTTAATGTGCAACATGGACAAACTCTAGCCTACTAGAATAGTCGATATTTTCCCATTGCACTTGCAGACCCTTATTCTAAGCCACAAGAGCCACTTATTCAAAAATAAAGTGTTAACTGAATCAGATTATTGTTGGAGTCAATTTATTTTTCAGTAGCCTTTATATTGCATAGAAAACTGTGCTCATGTGTCACGCTGTGTTTGTAGCCCTCTGCAAATACCAACCCCACCCATACAGCAGCACCTACAACTACATAACATAGGTTGGATAGGCTAATAATAGCCTAATAAAAAACTACGTTTGAGCTAGCTAACGTTACCTACCATTAGCTCAACCGGGACAGTTGCCAGTTAGCGATGAGAGGCAAAGTCCCAAGCCCAGTTGATAGCCTCCATCGTGGGATGAGGGTGGTGCAATCATGGCCACTATCCAGCTTCATACACCCAACGTTAGGCTAGCTAAGCTAGCTAGCAAGCAAGCAGTTGCAAAGTCGAACAATACAGGTTGTAAAATGATGCGGGGGCATATCTCTCGCTAGCTATGCATGCCGTATTATATTATTTTAAGAGTTTGCCCCAAAAGACAAAAACGTTAATTTGAAGTTAAAAGCTAACAAAAGCTGGGGCCGTCTCTAAAGTGGGGCTGTCTCATTCATAACGGCGACAGGCACTAGCCTGGCAGACTGCATCGAATAGTTATCAAACAAGCTTGGGAACTAACATAGCTGGCATAATCCAATAATTCCCCCAAAAGAACCCCTCCACTGCACAAGCGTTTTACCAAACCTAGCTAATAAGCACAAGCTACTGAGTGCAATGTTAGCCCTGCTAACGGAGAGAACGGATTTGGAGGAGATTGTTGCAGCTGGTGCTAAATGAGGCAAAGGAACATGTCAAATAGAATACAACAAACATGCGGAAAATGTATTCAATCACTTCTTCTTTCCAGCAGTGTCGATGCAACTATTACTGCCCTCCACAGAATGTTGCTACATACTTCTAGTCCGGATGTAAACAAGCCGGATTGCCAGATTGGTGCTGCAGCCCCAACGAGTGCTCCAAATCCCCCCAATGCGATAAAAACCCACCCAAATATTATATATTTATTAAGTATAATATATATCTATATATCATAATACATGTTAAGAAAAATGCCTTTCAGCTCAAATTCCGAAAATAAAACTGCAACACAAGCCTACCCCAGCGGCTTAGCCAGAAATCCGACCGGGCCTGAGTAAACATAGAATTCATCCATAAATCTATCCATAAATTGCTCAATAGGTGAATAGTCCTACATCATACTGCGCCAATGTGTTCTTATTTTTCAAGTGTTATCAGTGATATGCTTTCTATTTGATAATAGGGCTTGGGAAAACTTAGTCCCAGACACGACCATCTTATTTCTAGACAGGTGTATCTATTTGTAGCCCAAGCCGGTGTCACAAACACACACACGAGCGCCATCTAGCGGCCATTGTGTGTCAATAACAGCCTCCCATTCTAAAGACTGCGGGGGCATTTGACCCACCCCCCAGCTATGCTGGTAAGTTTCAAATGCTTGGCGCTGCTAGTGTTAATTGAGTGATGTTATTTTAAAGCATGCATACGTGAAATACTTCCCTATCTGGGCAGCAATACATCATTAAAACCATTCTGAAAAGGAACACGTTTTTCATTGTGCCATTTCGTTGTGCCATCTTCTAGGAGGAGGAGGACAAGGGGGTCAGCTCCCCTCCCTCAAAAAGGCAAACAACAATTTACTGTGCCTCCATCGGTAAGACAGAACACAGTGTGTATGTGTGTGTGCTTGCAGGGGTGTAATACTATCTTAAATATACATCATACATATGTGACAGCGGCTGGTGATTTGGTCCGCAACTCGGCAAACCCCGAAATGCGCTAGAGGGCAAAATAGCTAAAAAAACTTTTTTTTTCGTTTTTTGTTTTTTTGCGTATTACCAAAGTTGAAGTTGTGAAGAACCTACTTACTATAACAGACAACAGTTTTAGGTTCACGAAATACGTTTAATTAGTCTGCAAACTAAGCTCGTTTTTAGCTGATTTCGAGCCGGGTTTGGGGGCGGGCAGATCGATTAGCATGATTTGTTTTCATTGGCTATTGCTTCCGGGTTCTCCGCCCCCACCCTGCCCATAAGAACAGCACGCTTTGTTTGTTTACATTCAGTTCCACGTTTAACCATGGATGCTACAGCTTTTGCGAAAGCTCTGAACAAAGATCTGCTCAACGCCGCTCGACGATTCGACAATGGAGAACTGGATTCGTACCTAAAGGACTACATGGATGTTGACGATGGTACAAACTCGGAATGTGGTAGTGAAGAAGAGGACAATGCTTCGAGTAAGCTATCTTTATACTATCTGTGCTGTTTACATTTACGTTAGTCGTTTAGCAGTAGCTCATTTCTAAACAAGTGACTGAGTCTAGCTAGCATAACAAATCTAGCACTAACTAACAAAGGCTAGCTAGCTAACGTTAGCTAACATGCTAGTTAGCTGAGCTAGCCCTTTGTTCCTAAACTACCCAGCGAGGCAGCTAATATCTAGCTAGCTAACGTTAGCTAACATGCTAGTTAGCTGAGCTAGCCCTGTGTTCCTAAACTACCCAGCGAGGCAGCTAATATCTAGCTAGCTAACGTTAGCTAACATGCTAGTTAGCTGAGCTAGCCCTGTGTTCCTAAACTAGCCAGCGAGGCAGCTAATATCTAGCTAGCTAGCTAGCTAGGTAGCTATTACAGAGAGAAACAGAATGAGAGAGCATGAGAGGTATGTTAGTCTGACACCTTGTTTTTTGTTTTGGTTACAGCATGAGCAAGAACAAGCTCCAGGCCATAGCCCAAGACTACCAGGAGAATGGTGGACAAGTGCAGACCCCCATGCGCTTGGACATGCAAATGCTACAACTGGCAAGAGCATCTGAAACCCTACTTCCGGGCACTCCCACAGATTTCGAGTTACCAGCACTTCAGGTAATTATCATGCATTAGCTAGTCTATTTAATCAACACTTTCTGGTACTATTTTATGTATATGGAGTGCCAGTACTGTGGGCAATAGTTTAATGTACTTTCTTCCTTCTATTCTATTGCAGTTTTGATGCAGAGAGACCTGGCATGGTTGTGGCCAGAGAACACCGTGATGCACCAGCAGTCGAGTTTCAGCTGCTGCGCAAGCCTGATGTCCTGCCCCCCAGAGAAGGTCTTCCTGTGCAAGCCCCACCCGGACTGGACATGGCCAGACAGACATATCTCTTTAACAAGATCAGAGAGTTCTGTTCTGATGAGGGACGAGACATCACATGTCCCCCGCCAAACTCCACAGCAGCTCAGTACAAGACTGTCCGCTTGTAGATTCACTGCAGATCATCAGGATGGACAGCACTGCAGGAGAAAGCCCACAGCCTTTTCCTGTTTGTATACTGAAGCATTGCGTGTTCTCTTGCACAGACTTGCGCACACTTGCACAGACTGCATTGTTCGAATATTGAATACTGAGCCGAGTACTGTTATTACCTTGAGTATTGAGCTGGGGACTGTTATTACTTTGTT
Organism: Borostomias antarcticus; assembly: GCF_949987555.1. Lineage (NCBI taxonomy): Eukaryota > Metazoa > Chordata > Actinopteri > Stomiiformes > Stomiidae > Borostomias > Borostomias antarcticus. Next base: position 97,208 of record NW_028175989.1, read on the forward strand.
GTACACTTGATCACAATGAACACTATGCACCTTGTTATTACTTTGCTGTGCACTTGATCACAATGAACACTATGCACCTTGTTATTACTTTGTTGTGCACTTGATCACATTGAACACTATGCACCTTATTACTTTGTTGTGCACTTGATCACAATGAACACTATGCACCTTGTCTATACAACTGACTGTACACTTTAACACTTAGACTGTTGCCTTTTTTTGTACACTTTACTACTTATGCTTGTAATGTATATCATGTATTTGACAATAAAGAACGTTACATTTGAACTTCATCTTATATTGTTCTTAACTGCATTCACAACACAAGATTAATACTGACTCAAAGAGTGTGGGGTAATCAGTGAGAGAGCACCCCACTCTCAGGTAATACCCCAAGTTGACAGCCACTCTGACAGATAATGACAGATCGTCCAGTGGGGGAGTGGCTGGGGGTGCGGTTACCAGGCTATTGTTCACGCCCATTACCTGGCAGTCAGAGGTGTGAAATTGTTGGAGAACTTTGGAGGGCGATTTCTCAGCTAAGTTGATTTGGCAGTACTAGCATTCAAATAAGCATATCTTCTTCAAATATGTTCAGATTTCAATGTATGAGACCTCATTTGAAAGCTTACAATCTGTACTTTCATAATCTGTAAAAAACTGAAAAATGAAAATGCCTAGTTGAGGACCAAATCACCAGCGGCGGTCACATATTCAATTGAATATTTCTGATGTGTTCACAGAAAAGTTCCTGATGGAGTACAGTGCCTTTTGTGAGGGGGTCAAGTCATCCCCCAAACAAAGAGATAACGTGAGGGCCAGGAGGCAGCGCATACGGTGCTAATAAATATATATATAAATATAAATATGTGGTTGTGTGTTTACTTTGTGTTTTAGTAACTGTACAATAAAAGCAACTAGTGCTGCGAGCAGCAGTGAGCGGGCCCTCGCACCCCACGCGGGTCGGGGTGTGGCGCCGTTAAAGGGTGTGCTATTTCGGTGTCCAGTACTGACAGAAACTTCCTGTCACCAGTAGGTGGCGCTCTAAGCGTGACTCAATACCGACGCATAGATGTGTTCAGGACAGTACCTTGATGAAGTGTGAGAAATGTTGTGTAAATCGGACAAAGTATGTAGGAGTTATGAGGACTTCCTGTAAGCAGTAGGTGGCGCTGTAAGTATGACGCAATACTGACCTACAGATGTGTTCAAGATGCGACCTTCATCAAGCATGAGCAATTTGGAGTAAATCGGATAATGTATGTAGGAGTTATGAGTACTTCCTGTTTCACCAGTAGGTGGCGCTGTAAGTGTTACTCAATACCGACGCATAGATGTGTTCAGAAGGTGACCTTCATGAAGCGTCAGCAATTTGGTGCAAATCGGATGATGTATGCAGGAGTTATGAGGACTTCCTGTTTCACCAATAGGTGGCGCTATAAGTATGACGCAATACTGACACATAGATGTGTTCAGGACAGAACCGTCATGAAGCGTGAGATAAATCGGACAAATCGGATAATGTATGGAGGAGTTATGAGGACTTCCTGTTTCACCAATAGGTGGCGCTATAAGTATGATGCAATACTGACACATAGATGTGTTCAGGACAGAACCGTCATGAAGCGTGAGATATATCGGACAAATCCGATAATGTATGGAGGAGTTATGGGGACTTCCTGTTTCACCAATAGGTGGCGCTATACGTATGACGCAATACTGACACATAGATGTGTTCAGGACAGAACCGTCATGAAGCGTGAGCTATATCGGACAAATTGGATAATGTATGGAGGAGTTATGAGGACTTCCTGTTTCACCAATAGGTGGCGCTATTAGTATGACGCAATACTGACACATAGATGTGTTCAGGACAGAACCGTCATGAAGCGTGAGATATATCGGACAAATCGGATAATGTATGGAGAAGTTATGAGGACATCGTGTTTTATGGCGAAATGTCAAACTTTGGCGGGGCGCCACGGCAAGGGTGTTTGGTGAAAACTCAATTTTCTTGATAACTTTTGATCACAAAGGGCTTAAGATGAAGCTGACCGAGTATGAAGTTGATCGGATGAAATCTGTAGGAGGAGTTCGTTGAAATACGAGGCATGGAAATGGTCAAAACAAGGACAAAATGGCACATTAAAAGCAAAATGGCGGCCTTCCTGTTGCATGTTGGGTACAGCTCTAAGAGACATTTTAGTGTGGCTCGATGAAATACATATGCCCTCCGAATTTCGTTCGCCTACATCAAACTGAAAGGTGGGGCTCGCCATTTGAAACTTTCCAGGGGGCGCTCTTGAGCCGTTTTGCCACGACCATTTCCGTCACCCATGAATTATCAAATTTTTCACCGGGACTGACGTATCTGCAAAGTTTCATCCGTTTTCATCGATGTTTAGGCCGCCAAAAAGGCATTTGTTTTGGAAGAAGAAGGAGAAGGAGAAGAAGGAGAAGGAGAATAATCCTTCGAAATACAATAGGGCCTCGCACCGCCAGTGCTCGGGCCCTAACTAGTGCTGCGAGCAGCAGTGAGCGGGCCCTCGCACCCCACGCGTGTCGGGGTGCTGCGCCGTTAAAGGCTGTGCTATTTCGTTGTGCAGTACTGAGAGAAACTTCCTGTCACCAGTAGGTGGCGCTCTAGGCGTGACTCAATAACGAAGCATAGATGTGTCCAGGACGGTACCTTGATGAAGCGTGAGAAATGTTGAGTAAATCGGATAACGTATGTAGGAGTTATGAGGACTTCCTGTTTCACCAGTAGGTGGCGCTGTAAGTGTGACTCAATACCGACACATAGATGGGTTCAGAAGGCCACCTTCATGAAGCGTCAGCAATTTGGTGCAAATCGGATGATGTATGCAGGAGTTATGAGGACTTCCTGTTTCACCAATAGGTGGCGCTATACGTATGACGCAATACTGACACATAGATGTGTTCAGGACAGAACCGTCATGAAGCGTGAGATATATCGGACAAATTGGATAATGTATGGAGGAGTTATGAGGACTTCCTGTTTCACCAATAGGTGGCGCTATAAGTATGACGCAATACTGACACATAGATGTGTTCAGGACAGAACCGTCATGAAGCGTGAGATATATCGGACAAATTGGATAATGTATGGAGGAGTTATGAGGACTTCCTGTTTCACCAATAGGTGGCGCTATAAGTATGACGCAATACTGACACATAGATGTGTTCAGGACAGAACCGTCATGAAGCGTGAGATATATCGGACAAATTGGATAATGTATGGAGGAGTTATGAGGACTTCCTGTTTCACCAATAGGTGGCGCTATAAGTATGACACAATACTGACACATAGATGTGTTCAGGACAGAACCGTCATGAAGCGTGAGATATATCGGACAAATTGGATAATGTATGGAGGAGTTATGAGGACTTCCTGTTTCACCAATAGGTGGCGCTATAAGTATGACGCAATACTGACACATAGATGTGTTCAGGACAGAACCGTCATGAAGCGTGAGATATATCGGACAAATTGGATAATGTATGGAGGAGTTATGAGGACTTCCTGTTTCACCAATAGGTGGCGCTATAAGTATGACGCAATACTGACACATAGATGTGTTCAGGACAGAACCGTCATGAAGCGTGAGATATATCGGACAAATTGGATAATGTATGGAGGAGTTATGAGGACTTCCTGTTTCACCAATAGGTGGCGCTATAAGTATGACGCAATACTGACACATAGATGTGTTCAGGACAGAACCGTCATGAAGCGTGAGATATATCGGACAAATTGGATAATGTATGGAGGAGTTATGAGGACTTCCTGTTTCACCAATAGGTGGCGCTATAAGTATGACGCAATACTGACACATAGATGTGTTCAGGACAGAACCGTCATGAAGCGTGAGATATATCGGACAAATTGGATAATGTATGGAGGAGTTATGAGGACTTCCTGTTTCACCAATAGGTGGCGCTATAAGTATGACGCAATACTGACACATAGATGTGTTCAGGACAGAACCGTCATGAAGCGTGAGATATATCGGACAAATTGGATAATGTATGGAGGAGTTATGAGGACTTCGTGTTTTATGGCGAAATGTCAAACTTTGGCGGGGCGCCACGGCAAGGGTGTTTGGTGAAAACTCAATTATTTTGATAACTTTTGATCACAAAGGTCTTAAGATGAAGCTGACCCGATATGAAGTTGATCGGATGAAATCTGTAGGAGGAGTTCGTCGAAGTACGAGGCATGGAAATGGTCAAAACAAGGAGAAAATGGCACATTAAGAGCAAAATGGCGGACTTCCTGTTGCATGTTGGGTATAGCTCCAAGAGACATTTAAGTGTGGCTCGATGAAATACATATGCCCTCCGAATTTCGTTCGCCTACATCAAACTGAAAGGTGGGGCTCGCCATTTTAAATTTTCCAGGGGGCGCTCTTGAGCCGTTTTGCCACGCCTATTTCCGGCACCCATGAATTATCAAATTTTTCACCGGGACTGACGTATCTGCAAAGTTTCATCCGTTTTCATCGATGTTAAGGCCGCCAAAAAGGCATTTGTTTGGGGAGAAGAAGGAGAAGAATAATAACTAGTGCTGCGAGCAGCAGTGAGCGGGCCCTCGCACCCCACGCGGGACGGGGTGTGGCGCCGTTAAAGGGTGTGCTATTTCGGTGTCCAGTACTGACAGAAACTTCCTGTCACCAGTAGGTGGCGCTCTAAGCGTGACTCAATACCGACGCATAGATGTGTTCAGGACAGTACCTTGATGAAGCGTGAGAAATGTTGTGTAAATCGGACAAAGTATGTAGGAGTTATGAGGACTTCCTGTAAGCAGTAGGTGGCGCTGTAGGTATGACGCAATACTGACCTACAGATGTGTTCAAGATGCGACCTTCATCAAGCATGAGCAATTTGGAGTAAATCGGATAATGTTTGTAGGAGTTATGAGTTCTTCCTGTTTCACCAGTAGGTGGCGCTGTAAGTGTAACTCAATACCGACGCATAGATGTGTTCAGAAGGTGACCTTCATGAAGCGTCAGCAATTTGGTGAAAATCGGATGATGTATGCAGGAGTTATGAGGACTTCCTGTTTAACCAATAGGTGGCGCTATAAGTATGACGCAATACTGACACATAGATGTGTTCAGGACAGAACCGTCATGAAGCGTGAGATAAATCGGACAAATCGGATAATTTATGGAGGAGTTATGAGGACTTCCTGTTTCACCAATAGGTGGCGCTATAAGTATGACGCAATACTGACACATAGATGTGTTCAGGACAGAACCGTCATGAAGCGTGAGATATATCGGACAAATCGGATAATGTATGGAGGAGTTATGAGGACTTCCTGTTTCACCAATAGGTGGCGCTATAAGTATGACGCAATACTGACACATAGATGTGTTCAGGACAGAACCGTCATGAAGCGTGAGATATATCGGACAAATCGGATAATGTATGTAGGAGTTATGAGGACTTCCTGTTTCACCAATAGGTGGCGCTATAAGTATGACGCAATACTGACACATAGATGTGTTCAGGACAGAACCGTCATGAAGCGTGAGATATATCGGACAAATCGGATAATGTATGGAGGAGTTATGAGGACTTCCTGTTTCACCAATAGGTGGCGCTATAAGTATGACGCAATACTGACACATAGATGTGTTCAGGACAGAACCGTCATGAAGCGTGAGATATATCGGACAAATCCGATAATGTATGGAGGAGTTATGAGGACTTCCTGTTTCACCAATAGGTGGCGCTATAAGTATGACGCAATACTGACCCATAGATGTGTTCAGGACACAACCGTCATGAAGCGTGAGATATATCGGACAAATCCGATAATGTATGGAGGAGTTATGAGGACTTCCTGTTTCACCAATAGGTGGCGCTATAAGTATGACGCAATACTGACCCATAGATGTGTTCAGGACACAACCGTCATGAAGCGTGAGATATATCGGACAAATCGGATAATGTATGGAGGAGTTATGAGGACATCGTGTTTTATGGCGAAATGTCAAACTTTGGCGGGGCGCCACGGCAAGGGTGTTTGGTGAAAACTCAATTTTTTTGATAACTTTTGATCAGAAAGGTCTTAAGATGAAGCTGACCCGATATGAAGTTGATCGGATGAAACCTGTAGGAGGAGTTCGTCGAAGTACGAGGCATGGAAATGGTCAAAACAAGGACAAAATGGCACATTAAGAGCAAAATGGCGGACTTCCTGTTGCATGTTGGGTATAGATCCAAGAGACATTTAAGTGTGGCTCGATGAAATACATATGCCCACCGAATTTCTTTCCCCTACATCAAACTGAAAGGTGGGGCTCACCATTTTAAATTTTCCAGGGGGCGCTCTTGAGCCGTTTTGCCACGCCCATTTCCGTCACCCATGAATTATCAAATTTTTCACCAGGACTGACGTATCTGCAAAGTTTCATCCGTTTTCATCAATGTTTAGGCCGCCAAAAAAGCATTTGTTTCGGAAGAAGAAGGAGAATAATAATCCTTCGAAATACAATAGGGCCTCGCACCGCCAGTGCTCGGGCCCTAACTAGGGCTGCGAGCAGCAGTGAGCGGGCCCTCGCACCCCATGCGGGTCGGGGTGTGGCGCCGTTAAAGTGTGTACTATTTCGGTGTTCAGTACTGAGAGAAACTTCCTGTCACCAATAGGTGGCGCTCTAAGCGTGACTCAATACAAACGCATAGATGTGTTCAGGACAGTACCTTGATGAAGCGTGAGAAATGTTGTGTAAATCGGACAATGTATGTAGGAGTTATGATGACTTCCTGTAAGCAGTAGGTGGCGCTATTAGTATGACCCAATGCTCACGCAGAGATGTGTTCAGGATGCGACCTTCATCAAGCGTGAGCAATTTGGAGTAAATCGGATAACGTATGTAGGAGTTATGAGTACTTCCTGTTTCACCAGTAGGTGGCGCTGTAAGTGTGACTCAATCCGGACGCATAGATGTGTTCAGAATGCGACCTTCATGAATCGTCAGCAATTTGGTGCAAATCGGATAATGTATGTAGGAGTTATGAGGACTTCCTTTTTCACCAATAGGTGGCGCTATAAGTATGACGCAGTACTGACACATAGATGTGTTCAGGACTGAACCGTCATGAAGCGTGAGATATATCGGACAGATTGGATAATGTATGTAGGAGTTATGAGGACTTCCTGTTTCACAGATAGGTGGCGCTATAAGTATGATGCAATACTGACACATAGATGTGTTCAGGACGCAAACATGATGAAGCGTGAGATATATCGGACAAATCGGATAATGTATGGAGGAGTTATGAGGACTTCCTGTTTCACCAATAGGTGGCGCTATAAGTATGACGCAATACTGACACATAGATGTGTTCAGGACAGAACCGTCATGAAGCGTGAGATATATCGGACAAATTGGATAATGTATGGAGGAGTTATGAGGACTTCGTGTTTTATGGCGAAATGTCAAACTTTGGCGGGTCGCCACGGCAAGGGTGTTTGGTGAAAACTCAATTTTTTTGATAACTTTTGATCACAAAGGTCTTAAGATGAAGCTGACCCGATATGAAGTTGATCGGATGAAATCTGTAGGAGGAGTTCGTCGAAGTACGAGGCATGGAAATGGTCAAAACAAGGACAAAATGGCACATTAAGAGCAAAATGGCGGACTTCCTGTTGCATGTTGGGTATAGCTCCAAGAGACATTTAAGTGTGGCTCGATGAAATACATATGCCCACCGAATTTCGTTCGCCTACATCAAACTGAAAGGTGGGGCTCGCCATTTTAAACTTTCCAGGGGGCGCTCTTGAGCCGTTTTGCCACGCCCATTTCCGTCACCAATGAAATATCCGTTTTTCACCGGGTCTGATGTATCTGCAAAGTTTCATCCGTTTTCATCGATGTTTAGGCCGCCAAAAAGGCATTTGTTTGGGGAGAAGAAGAAGGAGAATAATAATAATCCTTCGAAATTCAATAGGGCCTTGCACCGCCAGTGCTCGGGCCCTAACTAGGGCTGCGAGCAGCAGTGAGCGGGCCCTCGCACCCCACGCGTGTCGGGGTGTGGCGCCGTTAAAGGGTGTGCTATTTCGGTGTGCAGTACTGAAAGAAACTTCCTGTCACCAGTAGGTGGCGCTCTAAGCGTGACTCAATACTGAAGCATAGATGTGTTCAGGACGGTACCTTGATGAAGCGTGAGAAATGTTGAGTAAATCGGATTACGTATGTAGGAGTTATGAGGACTTCCTGTTTCACCAGCAGGTGGCGCTGTAGGTATGACGCAATACTGACTTACAGAAGTGTTCAAGATGCGACCTTCATCAAGCATGAGCAATTTGGAGTAAATCGGATAACATATGTAGGAGTTATGAGTACTTCCTGTTTCACCAGTAGGTGGCGCTGTAAGTGTGACTCAATACCGACGCATAGATGTGTTCAGAAGGTGACCTTCATGAAGCGTCAGCAATTTGGTGCAAATCGGATGATGTATGCAGGAGTTATGAGGACTTCCGGTTTCACCACTAGGTGGCGCTATAAGTATGACGCAATACTGACACATAGATCTGTTCAGGACCGAACCGTCATGAAGCGTGAGATATATCGGACAAATTGGATAATGTATGGAGGAGTTACGAGGACTTCCTGTTTCACCAATAGGTGGCGCTATAAGTATGACGCAATACTGACACATAGATGTGTTCAGGACAGAACCGTCATGAAGCATGAGATATATCGGACAAATTGGATAATGTATGTAGGAGTTATGAGGACTTCCTGTTTCACCAATAGGTGGCACTATAAGTATGATGCAATACTGACACATAGATGTGTTCAGGACAGAACCGTCATGAAGCGTGAGATATATGGGACAAATTGGATTATGTATGGAGGAGATATGAGGACTTCCTGTTTCACCAATAGGTGGCGCTATAAGTATGATGCAATACTGACACATAGATGTGTTCAGGACAGAACCGTCATGAAGCGTGAGATATATTGGACAAATTGGATAATGTATGGAGGAGTTATGAGGACTTCCTGTTTCACCAATAGGTGGCGCTATAAGTATGATGCAATACTGACACATAGATGTGTTCAGGACAGAACCGTCATGAAGCGTGAGATATATCGGACAAATCGGATAATGTATGGAGGAGTTATGAGGACTTCCTGTTTCACCAATAGGTGGCGCTATAAGTATGACGCAATACTGACACATAGATGTGTTCAGGACAGAACCGTCATGAAGCGTGAGATATATCGGACAAATCCGATAATGTATGGAGGAGTTATGGGGACTTCCTGTTTCACCAATAGGTGGCGCTATAAGTATGACGCAATACTGACACATAGATGTGTTCAGGACAGAACCCTCATGAAGCGTGAGATATATCGGACAAATCGGATAATGTATGGAGGAGTTATGAGGACTTCCTGTTTCACCAATAGGTGGCGCTATAAGTATGACGCAATACTGACACATAGATGTGTTCAGGACAGAACCGTCATGAAGCGTGAGATATATCGGACAAATCCGATAATGTATGGAGGAGTTATGAGTACTTCCTGTTTCACCAGTAGGTGGCGCTGTAAGTGGCGCTGTAAGTGTTACTTAATACCGATGCATAGATGTGTTCAGGACAGAACCGTCATGAAGCGTGAGATATATCGGACAAATTGGATAATGTATGTAGGAGTTATGAGGACTTCCTGTTTCACCTATAGGTGGCGCTATAAGTATGACGCAATACTGACACATAGATGTGTTCAGGACAGAACCGTCATGAAGCGTGAGATATATGGGACAAATTGGATTATGTATGGAGGAGATATGAGGACTTCCTGTTTCACCAATAGGTGGCGCTATAAGTATGATGCAATACTGACACATAGATGTGTTCAGGACAGAACCGTCATGAAGCGTGAGATATATCGGACAAATCGGACAATGTATGGAGGAGTTATGAGGACTTCCTGTTTCACCAATAGGTGGCGCTATAAGTATGACGCAATACTGACACATAGATGTGTTCAGGACAGAACCTTCATGAAGCGTGAGATATATCGGACGAATTGGATAATGTATGGAGGAGTTATGAGGACTTCCTGTTTCACCAATAGGTGGCGCTATAAGTATGACGCAATACTGACACATAGATGTGTTCAGGACAGAACCGTCATGAAGCGTGAGATATATCGGACAAATTGGATAATGTATGGAGGAGTTATGAGGACTTCCTGTTTCACCAATAGGTGGCGCTATAAGTATGACGCAATACTGACACATAGATGTGTTCAGGACAGAACCGTCATGAAGCGTGAGATATATCGGACGAATTGGATAATGTATGGAGGAGTTATGAGGACTTCCTGTTTCACCAATAGGTGGCGCTATAAGTATGACGCAATACTGACACATAGATGTGTTCAGGACAGAACCGTCATGAAGCGTGAGATATATCGGACAAATTGGATAATGTATGGAGGAGTTATGAGGACTTCCTGTTTCAACAATAGGTGGCGCTATAAGTATGACGCAATACTGACACATAGATGTGTTCAGGACAGAACCGTCATGAAGCGTGAGACATATCGGACAAATCGGATAATGTATGGATGAGTTATGAGGACGTACTGTTTCACCAATAGGTGGCGCTATAAGTATGACGCAATACTGACACATAGATGTGTTCAGGACAGAACCGTCATGAAGCGTGACATATATGGGACAAATTGAATAATGTATGGAGGAGTTATGAGGACTTCGTGTTTTATGGCGAAATGTCAAACTTTGGCGGGGCGCCACGGCAAGGGTGTTTGGTGAAAACTCAATTTTTTTGATAACTTTTGATCACAAAGGCCTTAAGATGAAGCTGATTCGATATGAAGTTGATCGGATGAAATCTGTAGGAGGAGTTCGTTGAAGTACGAGGCATGGAAATGGTAAAAACAAGGGAAAATGGCACATTAAAAGCAAAATGGCGGACTTTCTGTTGCATGTTGGGTATAGCTCCAAGAGACATTTTAGTGTGGCTCGATGAAATACATATGCCCACCGAATTTCGTTCGCCTACATCAAACTGAAAGGTGGGGCTCGCCATTTTAAACTTTCCAGGGGGCGCTCTTGAGCCGTTTTGCCACGCCCATTTCCGTCACCCATGAATTATCAAATTTTTCACCGGGACTGACGTATCTGCAAAGTTTCATCCGTTTTCATCGATGTTCAGGCCGCCTAAAAGGCATTTGTTTGGAGTAAAGAAGGAGAAGAAGGAGAAGTATAATAATAACTAGTGCTGCGAGCAGCAGTGAGCGGGCCCTCGCACCCCACGCGGGTCGGGGTGTGGCGCCGTTAAAGGGTGTGCTATTTCGGTGTCCAGTACTGACAGAAACTTCCTGTCACCAGTAGGTGGCGCTCTAAGCGTGACTCAATACCGACGCATAGATGTGTTCAGGACAGTACCTTGATGAAGCGTGAGAAATGTTGTGTAAATCGGACAAAGTATGTAGGAGTTATGAGGACTTCCTGTTTCACCAGTAGGTGGCGCTGTAAGTGTGACTCAATACCGATGCATAGATGTGTTCAGAAGGTGACCTTCATGAAGCGTCAGCAATTTGGTATAAATCGGATGATGTATGCAGGAGTTATGAGGACTTCCTGTTTCACCAATAGGTGGCGCTATAAGTATGACGCAATACTGACACATAGATGTGTTCAGGACAGAACCTTCATGAAGCGTGAGATATATCGGACAAATCGGATAATGTATGGAGGAGTTATGAGGACTTCCTGTTTCACCAATAGGTGGCGCTATAAGTATGACGCAATACTGACACATAGATGTGTTCAGGACAGAACCGTCATGAAGCGTGAGATATATCAGACAAATTGGATAATGTATGCAGGAGTTATGAGGACTTCCTGTTTCACCAATAGGTGGCGCTATAAGTATGATGCAATACTGACACATAGATCTGTTCAGGACCGAACCGTCATGAAGCGTGAGATATATCGGACAAATTGGATAATGTATGGAGGAGTTATGAGGACTTCCTGTTACACCAATAGGTGGCGCTATAAGTATGACGCAATACTGACACATAGATGTGTTCAGGACAGAACCCTCATGAAGCGTGAGATATATCGGACGAATTGGATAATGTATGTAGGAGTTATGAGGACTTCCTGTTTCACCAATAGGTGGTGCTATAAGTATGATGCAATACTGACACATAGATGTGTTCAGGACAGAACCGTCATGAAGCGTGAGATATATCGGACGAATCGGATAATGTATGGAGGAGTTATGAGGACTTCCTGTTTCACCAATAGGTGGCGCTATAAGTATGACGCAATACTGACACATAGTTGTGTTCAGGACAGAACCTTCATGAAGCGTGAGATATATCGGACGAATTGGATAATGTATGTAGGAGTTATGAGGACTTCCTGTTTCACCAATAGGTGGCGCTATAAGTATGATGCAATACTGAAACATAGATGTGTTCAGGACAGAACCGTCATGAAGCGTGAGATATATCGGACGAATCGGATAATGTATGGAGGAGTTATGAGGACTTCCTGTTTCACCAATAGGTGGCGCTATAAGTATGACGCAATACTGACACAGATGTGTTCAGGACAGAACCTTCATGAAGCGTGAGATATATCGGACGAATTGGATAATGTATGTAGGAGTTATGAGGACTTCCTGTTTCACCAATAGGTGGCGCTATAAGTATGATGCAATACTGAAACATAGATGTGTACAGGACAGAACCGTCATGAAGCATGAGATATATCGGACAAATTGGATAATGTATGTAGGAGTTATGAGGACTTCGTGTTTTATGGCGAAATGTCAAACTTTGGCGGGGCGCCACGGCAAGGGTGTGTGGTGAAAACTCAATTTTTTTGATAACTTTTGATCACAAAGGTCTTAAGATGAAGCCGACCCGATATGAAGTTGATCGGATGAAATCTGTAGGAGGAGTTCGTTGAAGTACGAGGCATGGAAATGGTCAAAACAAGGACAAAATGGCACATTAAAAGCAAGATGGCGGACTTCCTGTTGCATGTTGGGTATAGCTCCAAGAGACATTTTAGTGTGTCTCGATGAACTACATATGCCCACCGAATTTCGTTCGACTACATCAAACTGAAAGGTGGGGCTCGCCATTTTAAATTTTCCAGGGGGCGCACTTGAGCCGTTTTGCCACGCCCATTTCCGTCACCCATGAATTATCAAATTTTTTACCGGGACTGACGTATGTGCAAAGTTTCATCCGTTTTCATCGATGTTAAGGCCGCCAAAAAGGCATTTGTTTGGGGAGAAGAAGAAGGAGAAGAAGGAGAAGAATAATAATAAATATAGCTGCAAGCAGCAATGTGGGGGCCAAGCAGGACATGCGACCAGCGCATCAAAGACAACAAGCGAAACACATCATAGCCGCATTCAAAGCTCTACCGCAGTGTTGAAAATCGGGCGTACGGTTCAGAATATACGTACTTCCAACTTTGACAGGTTGGTGGTGCTAGAGACTTTGAGGTGTCGACATAGACTTGGTGACAGGGGTCACGGGACCGTCCACGATGAGTGTGCCTAATGTGGTTATGATACATCAAAACCTTACTGAGATTTGACCACACTTCCTGTTTGGCGGCTTGGACGCCAAATTCGATTGGCTGTAGCGAGCGAACACCTTCGACAATTGAAAATCCCTCTAGGAGTTTTGTGGACATTGGTCTAAAAAATGTGTACAGCCAGTTTCATGTAGATTGGTGAAAATCCTTAGGAGAAGATACATTTTAAGTGTTTTACACAAAATACAAAATGGCGGGAAATCCAATTGGTGGAAAATGACATCATAGGATGCGATGAACTCGGCATGAGCGAGGGATTCCAACGGTACCTCATTTTTCAAAATCGGTTACACAGGTCAAAAGTTGTGTGCATTAACGCACTTCCAACTTTGACATGGTGGTGGCGCTAGAGGGTTTGAGCTGTCGCAATGCCACTTGCTGCCAGAGGTCATGGGACTGTCCCCGAAGAGTGTGCCAAATGTGGCTTTAATACATTAACAATTTGCTGAGATATGACCACACTTCCTGTTTGGCGGCTTAGAGGCCAAATTTGATTGGCTGCAGCGAGCGAACGCAATGGACAATCAGAAATCCCTGTAAGACTTTTGTGGACATCGGTCTACAGATTGTGCCTACCGAGTTTCTTGCAGATTAGAGAAAAAACCTAGGAGGAGATACATTTTGAGAGTTTTTCACAAAATCCAAAATGGCGGGAAATCCAATACGGCGGAAAATGATGTCATGGGGTGCGTTGAACTCGGCTTAAGCCAAGGAATCCAACGGTACCTTGTTTTTGAAAATCGGGCTTACAGGTCAAAAGTTGTGTGCACAAACGCACCTCCAACTTTGACATGTTGGTGGCGCTAGAGGGTTCGAGCTGTCTACATGGGTCTTGGTGAAAAGACTCAGGGGACTGTCATGAATGAGTGTGCCAATTTTCACAACTTTTTACCATATGGTTCTATGGGCTGCCATAGACTCCAATGCCAGAGGAAGATGAATAATAATAATAATAAGAAAAGGTACAAGAACAATGGGTGCCTTCGCAGCTTCGCTGCTTGGCCCCCAAATATAGCTGCAAGCAGCAATGTGGGGGCCAAGCAGGACATGCGACCAGCGCATCAAAGACAACAAGCGAAACACGTCATAGCCGCATTCAAAGCTCTACCGCAGTGTTGAAAATCGGGCATACGGTTCAGAATATACGTACTTCCAACTTTGACAGGTTGGTGGTGCTAGAGACTTTGAGGTGTCGACATAGACTTGGTGACAGGGGTCACGGGACCGTCCACGATGAGTGTGCCTAATGTGGTTATGATACATCAAAACCTTACTGAGATTTGACCATACTTCCTGTTTGGCGGCTTGGATGCCAAATTCGATTGGCTGTAGCGAGTGAACACCTTCGACAATCGAAAATCCCTCTAGGAGTTTTGTGGACATTGGTCTAAAGAATGTGTACAGCCAGTTTCATGTAGATTGGTGAAAATCCTTAGGAGAAGATACATTTTAAGTGTTTTACACAAAATACAAAATGGCGGGAAATCCAATTGGTGGAAAATGACATCATAGGATGCGATGAACTCGGCATGAGCGAGGGATTCCAACGGTACCTCATTTTTCAAAATCGGTTACACAGGTCAAAAGTTGTGTGCATTAACGCACTTCCAACTTTGACATGGTGGTGGCGCTAGAGGGTTTGAGCTGTCGCAATGCCACTTGCTGCCAGAGGTCATGGGACTGTCCCCGAAGAGTGTGCCAAATGTGGCTTTAATACATTAACAATTTGCTGAGATATGACCACACTTCCTGTTTGGCGGCTTAGAGGCCAAATTTGATTGGCTGCAGCGAGCGAACGCAATGGACAATCAGAAATCCCTGTAAGACTTTTGTGGACATCGGTCTACAGATTGTGCCTACCGAGTGTCGTGCAGATTGGAGAAAAAACCTAGGAGGAGATACATTTTGAGAGTTTTTCACAAAATCCAAAATGGCGGGAAATCCAATACGGCGGAAAATGATGTCATGGGGTGCGTTGAACTCGGCTTAAGCCAAGGAATCCAACGGTACCTTGTTTTTGAAAATCGGGCTTACAGGTCAAAAGTTGTGTGCACAAACGCACCTCCAACTTTGACATGTTGGTGGCGCTAGAGGGTTCGAGCTGTGTACATGGGTCTTGGTGAAAAGACTCAGGGGACTGTCATGAATGAGTGTGCCAATTTTCACAACTTTTTACCATATGGTTCTATGGGCTGCCATAGACTCCAATGCCAGAGGAAGATGAATAATAATAATAAATATAGCTGCAAGCAGCGATGTGGGGGCCAAGCGGGACGCACGACCAGCGCATCAAAGACAACAAGCAAAACATGTCAAAAGCCAGACATGGTTGAACAGGATTCGATCTCTGTACCTGCTGCTTGCAAGGCCGACACGCTAACCACTGTGCTACGCAGGATGTTGCGAAAGTGAACCACCCTAGTCCACAAGGCATGTGAGCCTTCCCTAACCCCGTGAGTCTGAGTCCTGAGCACTTAATTAATATCACCTGGCAGGGTTGCTTCCTCTCGGTAGAGTGAGAGGGGGGGGTGTCGTTGTTTAAATTGGCACACAGCGAAAAGTATACATAGCATAGCTCAACTATTTACTTCTTCAGAATCCAGACAATCACGCGAACATTTCCATGTATAAAATGTCCTTCGGTCTTCAGAAGTGTAGGAGAGGTGAAGAGTTAGAAACAGTTTGAGATTCTAGAGCGAAGAGAGATTTTCTAGAGCGTGGCTCCATTGATTTCAATGGAGGGGGGGAGTCATTATTCGAACTGTCCCAGAGTGAAAAATATACATCGAAGAGCTTAGCTTTTTTGATTTTATGAATCCCAAGAGTCGTGTGAACGTTTTGATATATAAAATGTGTATGAGCTGTGAGAATTAGAAGAGGGATGGCAGTTTAGAAAATGTGTGACTTTTTCCAAAAACCTCTGAAACTGGTGAAATTGTGCAGAGGACAAAAAGTGTTTCTTTCATTCTGCAATCAAACAAATGAAGTAATAATGAAACCATGGGGTGTTTTGAACTCGGCATGAGCCAGGGAATCCATTGCTACCATCATTTTGAAGATTGGACATACAGTTCAAAAGTTACTGGCATAAACGCAACTCCAACTTTGACACGCTGGTGGCGCTAGAGTGCACGAGATGTCAACGTAAGGCTTGGTGACAGATGTCATGGATGTGTCCCGGATGAGTGTGCCAAATGTGGTTTTGATAGATTAAAACATTACTGAGATATGACCCCAGTTCCTGTTTTGCAGCTTTTTG
Source organism: Borostomias antarcticus (assembly GCF_949987555.1). Taxonomy (NCBI): domain Eukaryota; kingdom Metazoa; phylum Chordata; class Actinopteri; order Stomiiformes; family Stomiidae; genus Borostomias; species Borostomias antarcticus. Next base: position 114,111 of record NW_028175989.1, read on the forward strand.
GCCAATTTTGATTGGCTGTCACGAGGGAACGCAATGGACAATCAAAAATCCCTGTAAGACTTTTGTGGACATCGGTCTATAGATTGTGCATACTGCGTTTGGTGCAGATTGGTGAAAAAACCTAGGAGGAGATACATTTTGAGTGTTTTACACTAAATCCAATATGGCGGGAAATCCAATATGGTGGAAAATGATGTCATAGGGTGCGTTGAACTTGGCTTGAGCGAAGGAATCCAACGCTGCCTCGTTTTTGAAAATCAGGCTTACAGGTCAAAAGTTGCATGCACAAATGCACCTCCAACTTTGACACATTGGTGGCGCTAGAGCGTTCAAGCTGTGGACATGGGTCTTGGTGAGAAGACTTTGGGGACTGTCATGAATGAGTGTGCCAATTTTCCCAACTTTTTACCATACGGTTCTATGGGCTGCCATAGACTCCAATGGCAGAAGAATAATAATAATAATAATAATAAATAATAAGAAAAGGTACAAGAACAATGGGTGCCAGCGCTTAGCGCTTCGCTGCTTGGCCCCCAAATATAGCTGCAAGCAGCGATGTGGGGGCCAAGCGGGACGCACGACCAGCGCATCAAAGACAACAAGCAAAACATGTCAAAAGCCAGACATGGTTGAACAGGATTCGATCTCTGTACCTGCTGCTTGCAAGGCCGACACGCTAACCACTGTGCTACGCAGGATGTTGCGAAAGTGAACCACCCTAGTCCACAAGGCATGTGAGCCTTCCCTAACCCCGTGAGTCTGAGTCCTGAGCACTTAATTAATATCACCTGTCAGGGTTGCTTCCTCTCGGTAGAGTGAGAGGGGGGGGTGTCGTTGTTTAAATTGGCACACAGCGAAAAGTATACATAGCATAGCTCAACTATTTACTTCTTCAGAATCCAGACAATCACGCGAACATTTCCATGTATAAAATGTCCTTCGGTCTTCAGAAGTGTAGGAGAGGTGAAGAGTTAGAAACAGTTTGAGATTCTAGAGCGAAGAGAGATTTTCTAGAGCGTGGCTCCATTGATTTCAATGGAGGGGGGGGAGTCATTATTCGAACTGTCCCAGAGTGAAAAATATACATCGAAGAGCTTAGCTTTTTTGATTTTATGAATCCCAAGAGTCGTGTGAACGTTTTGATATATAAAATGTGTATGAGCTGTGAGAATTAGAAGAGGGATGGCAGTTTAGAAAATGTGTGACTTTTTCCAAAAACCTCTGAAACTGGTGAAATTGTGCAGAGGACAAAAAGTGTTTCTTTCATTCTGCAATCAAACAAATGAAGTAATAATGAAACCATGGGGTGTTTTGAACTCGGCATGAGCCAGGGAATCCATTGCTACCATCATTTTGAAGATTGGCCATACAGTTCAAAAGTTACTGGCATAAACGCAACTCCAACTTTGACACGCTGGTGGCGCTAGAGTGCACGAGATGTCAACGTAAGGCTTGGTGACAGATGTCATGGGTGTGTCCCGGATGAGTGTGCCAAATGTGGTTTTGATAGATTAAAACATTACAGAGATATGACCCCAGTTCCTGTTTTGCAGCTTTTCGGCCAATTTTGATTGGCTGTCACGAGAGAACGCAATGGACAATCAAAAATCCCTGTAAGACTTTTGTGGACATCGGTCTATAGATTGTGCATACTGCGTGTGGTGCAGATTGGTGAAAAAACCTAGGAGGAGATACATTTTGAGTGTTTTACACTAAATCCAATATGGTGGGAAATCCAACATGGTGGAAAATGATGTCATAGGGTGCGTTGAACTTGGCTTGAGCGAAGGAATCCAACGCTGCCTCGTTTTTGAAAATCAGGCTTACAGGTCAAAAGTTGCATGCACAAATGCACCTCCAACTTTGACAGGTTGGTGGCGCTAGAGCGTTCAAGCTGTGGACATGGGTCTTGGTGAGAAGACTTTGGGGACTGTCATGAATGAGTGTGCCAATTTTCCAAACTTTTTACCATACGGTTCTATGGGCTGCCATAGACTCCAATGGCAGAAGAATAATAATAATAATAATAAGAAAAGGTACAAGAACAATGGGTGCCAGCGCTTAGCGCTTCGCTGCTTGGCCCCCAATAACTAGGGCTGCGAGCAGCAGTGACCGGGCCCTCGCACCCCATGCGGGTCGGGGTGTGGCGCCGTTAAAGTGTGTGCTATTTCGGTGTCCAGTACTGAGAGAAACTTCCTGTCACCAGTAGGTGGCGCTCTAAGCGTGACTCAATACCGACGCATAGATGTGTTCAGGACAGTACCTTGATGAAGCGTGAGAAATGTTGTGTAAATCGGACAAAGTATGTAGGAGTTATGAGGACTTCCTGTAGGCAGTAGGTGGCGCTCTAGGTATGACGCAATACTGACCTACAGATGTGTTCAAGATGCGACCTTCATCAAGCATTAGCAATTTGGAGTAAATCGGATAATGTATGTAGGAGTTATGAGTACTTCCTGTTTCACTAGTAGGTGGCGCTGTAAGTGTGACTCAATACCGACACATAGATGGGTTCAGAAGGCCACCTTCATGAAGCGTCAGCAATTTGGTGCAAATCGGATGATGTATGCAGGAGTTATGAGGACCTCCTGTTTCACAAATAGGTGGCGCTATACGTATGACGCAATACTGACACATAGATGTGTTCAGGACAGAACCGTCATGAAGCGTGAGCTATATCGGACAAATTGGATGATAAATGGAGGAGTTATGAGGACTTCCTGTTTCACCAATAGGTGGCGCTATAAGTATGACGCAATACTGAAACATAGATGCGTTCAGGACAGAACTGTCATGAAGCGTGAGAAATATCGGACAAATCGGATAATGTATGTAGGAGTTATGAGGACTTCCTGTTTCACCAACAGGTGGCGCTATAAGTATGATGCAATACTGACACAAAGATGTGTTCAGGACAGAACCGTCATGAAGCGTGAGATACATCGGACAAATTGGATAATGTATGGAGGAGTTATGAGGACTTCCTGTTTCACCAATAGGTGGCGCTATAAGTATGACGCAATACTGACACATAGATGTGTTCAGGACAGAACCGTCATGAAGCGTGAGATATATCGGACAAATTGGATAATGTATGGAGGAGTTATGAGGACTTCCTGTTTCACCAATAGGTGGCGCTATAAGTATGACGCAATACTGACACATAGATGTGTTCAGGACAGAACCGTCATGAAGCGTGAGCTATATCGGACAAATTGGATAATGTATGGAGGAGTAATGAGGACTTCCTGTTTCACCAATAGGTGGCGCTATAAGTATGACGCAATACTGACACATAGATGTGTTCAGGACAGAACCGTCATGAAGCGTGAGATATATCGGACAAATTGGATAATGTATGGAGGAGTTATGAGGACTTCCTGTTTCACCAATAGGTGGCGCTATAAGTATGACGCAATACTGACCCATAGATGTGTTCAGGACAGAACCGTCATGAAGCGTGAGATATATCGGACAAATCGGATAATGTATGGAGAAGTTATGAGGACTTACTGTTTCACCAGTAGGTGGCGCTGTAAGTGTGACTCAATGCTGACACACAGATGTGTTCAGGATGCGACGTTCATCAACCCTGAGCAATTTGGAGTAAATGGGATAACGTATGTAGGAGTTATGAGGACTTCCTTTAAGCAGTAGGTGGCACTATAAGTATGACTCAATGGTGATGCAAAGATGTGTTCAGGATGCGACCTTTATCAGGAGTGAGCAATTTGGTGTAAATCGGATAATGTATGTAGGAGTTATGAGTGACTTCCTGTAAGCAGTAGGTGGCGCTATAAGTATGACTCAATGCTGACACACAGATGTGTTCAGGATGCAACCTTCATCAACCCTGAGCAATTTGGAGAAAATCGGAAAACGTATGTAGGAGTTATGAGGACTTCCTGTTTCACCAGTAGGTGGCGCTGTAAGTGTGACTCAATACCGACGCATAGAAGTGTTCAGAATGCGACCTTCATGAAGCTTCAGCAATTTGGTGCAAATCGGATGATGTATGCAGGAGTTATGAGGACTTCCTGTTTCACCAATAGGTGGCGCTATACGTATGACGCAATACTGACACATAGATGTGTTCAGGACAGAACCGTCATGAAGCGTGAGCTATATCGGACAAATTGGATAATGTATGGAGGAGTTATGAGGACTTCCTGTTTCACCAATAGGTGGCGCTATAAGTATGACGCAATACTGAAACATAGATGTGTTCAGGACAGAACCGTCATGAAGCGTGAGATATATCGGACAAATTGGATAATGTATGGAGGAGTTATGAGGACTTTGTGTTTTATGGCGAAATGTCAAACTTTGGCGGGGCGCCACGGCAAGGGTGTTTGGTGAAAACTCAATTTTTTTGATAACTTTTGATCACAAAGGTCTTAAGATGAAGCTGACCCGATATGAAGTTGATCGGATGAAATCTGTAGGAGGAGTTCGTTAAAGTACGAGGCATGGAAATGTTAAAAACAAGGGGAAAATGGCACATTAAGAGCAAAATGGCGGACTTCCTGTTGCATGTTGGGTATAGCTCCAAGAGACATTTTAGTGTGTCTCGATGAAATACATATGCCCTCCGAATTTTGTTCGCATACATCAAACTGAAAGGTGGGGCTCGCCATTTTAAACTTTCCAGGGGGCGCTCTTGAGCCGTTTTGCCACGCCCATTTCCGTCACCCATGAATTATCAAATTTTTCACCGGGACTGACGTATCTGCAAAGTTTCATCCGTTTTCATCGATGTTTAGGCCGCCAAAAAGGCATTTGTTTGGGGAGAAGAAGAAGAAGGTAGGAGAATAATAATAATAATAATCCTTCGAAATTCAATAGGGCCTCGCACCGCCAGTGCTCGGGCCCTAACTAGTGCTGCGAGCAGCAGTGAGCGGGCCCTCGCACCCCACGCGGGTCGGGGTGTGGCGCCGTTAAAGGGTGTGCTATTTCGGTGTCCAGTACTGACAGAAACTTCCTGTCACCAGTAGGTGGTGCTCTAAGCGTGACTCAATACCGACGCATAGATGTGTTCAGGACAGTATCTTGATGAAGCGTGAGAAATGTTGTGTAAATCGGACAAAGTATGTAGGAGTAATGAGGACTTCCTGTAAGCAGTAGGTGGCGCTGTAGGTATGACGCAATACTGAACTACAGATGTGTTCAAGATGTGACCTTCATCAAGCATGAGCAATTTGGAGTAAATCGGATAATGTATGTAGGAGTTATGAGTACTTCCTGTTTCACCAGTAGGTGGTGCTGTAAGTGTAACTCAATACCGACGCATAGATGTGTTCAGAAGGTGACCTTCATGAAGCGTCAGCAATTTGGTGCAAATCGGATGATGTATGCAGGAGTTATGAGGACTTCCTGTTTCACCAATAGGTGGCGCTATAAGTATGACGCAATAGTGACACATAGATGTGTTCAGGACAGAACCGTCATGAAGCGTGAGATATATCGGACAAATCGGATAATGTATGCCGGAGTTATGAGGACTTCCTGTTTCACCAATAGGTGGCGCTATAAGTATGACACAATACTGACACATAGATGTGTTCAGGACAGAACCGTCATGAAGCGTGAGATATATCGGACAAATCGGATAATGTATGGAGGAGTTATGGGGACTTCCTGTTTCACCAATAGGTGGCGCTATAAGTATGACGCAATACTGACACATAGATGTGTTCAGGACAGAACCGTCATGAAGCGTGAGATATATCGGACAAATTGGATAATGTATGGAGGAGTTATGAGGACTTCCTGTTTCACCAATAGGTGGCGCTATAAGTATGACGCAATACTGACACATAGATGTGTTCAGGACAGAACCGTCATGAAGCGTGAGATATATCGGACAAATCGGATAATGTATGGAGGAGTTATGGGGACTTCCTGTTTCACCAATAGGTGGCGCTATAAGTATGACGCAATACTGACACATAGATGTGTTCAGGACAGAACCGTCATGAAGCGTGAGATATATCGGACAAATCGGATAATGTATGGAGGAGTTATGGGGACTTCCTGTTTCACCAATAGGTGGCGCTATAAGTATGACGCAATACTGACACATAGATGTGTTCAGGACAGAACCGTCATGAAGCGTGAGATATATCGGACAAATCGGATAATGTATGAAGGAGTTATGAGGACTTCCTGTTTCACCAATAGGTGGCGCTATAAGTATGACGCAATACTGACACATAGATGTGTTCAGGACAGAACCGTCATGAAGCGTGAGATATATCGGACAAATTGGATAATGTATGGAGGAGTTATGAGGACTTCCTGTTTCACCAATAGGTGGCGCTATAAGTATGACGCAATACTGACACATAGATGTGTTCAGGACAGAACCGTCATGAAGCGTGAGATATATCGGACAAATCGGATAATGTATGGAGGAGTTATGGGGACTTCCTGTTTCACCAATAGGTGGCGCTATAAGTATGACGCAATACTGACACATAGATGTGTTCAGGACAGAACCGTCATGAAGCGTGAGATATATCGGACAAATCGGATAATGTATGGAGGAGTTATGGGGACTTCCTGTTTCACCAATAGGTGGCGCTATAAGTATGACGCAATACTGACACATAGATGTGTTCAGGACAGAACCGTCATGAAGCGTGAGATATATCGGACAAATCGGATAATGTATGAAGGAGTTATGAGGACTTCCTGTTTCACCAATAGGTGGCGCTATAAGTATGACGCAATACTGACACATAGATGTGTTCAGGACAGAACCGTCATGAAGCGTGAGATATATCGGACAAATTGGATAATGTATGGAGGAGTTATGAGGACTTCCTGTTTCACCAATAGGTGGCGCTATAAGTATGACGCAATACTGACACATAGATGTGTTCAGGACAGAACCGTCATGAAGCGTGAGATATATCGGACAAATTGGATAATGTATGGAGGAGTTATGAGGACTTCCTGTTTCACCAATAGGTGGCGCTATAAGTATGACGCAATACTGACACATAGATGTGTTCAGGACAGAACCGTCATGAAGCGTGAGATATATCGGACGAATTGGATAATGTATGGAGGAGTTATGAGGACTTCCTGTTTCACCAATAGGTGGCGCTATAAGTATGACGCAATACTGACACATAGATGTGTTCAGGACAGAACCGTCATGAAGCGTGAGACATATCGGACAAATCGGATAATGTATGGAGGAGTTATGGGGACTTCCTGTTTCACCAATAGGTGGCGCTATAAGTATGACGCAATACTGACACATAGATGTGTTCAGGACAGAACCGTCATGAAGCGTGAGATATATCGGACAAATTGGATAATGTATGTAGGAGTTATGAGGACTTCGTGTTTTATGGCGAAATGTCAAACTTTGGCGGGGCGCCACGGCAAGGGTGTATGGTGAAAACTCAATTTTTTTGATAACTTTTGATCACAAAGGTCTTAAGATGAAGCTGACCCGATATGAAGTTGATCGGATAAAATCTGTAGGAGGAGTTCGTTGAAGTACGAGGCATGGAAATGGTCAAAACAAGGACAAAATGGCACATAAAAAGCAAAATGGCGGACTTCCTGTTGCATGTTGGGTATAGCTCCAAGAGACATTTTAGTGTGGCTCAATGAAATACATATGCCCACCGAATTTCGTTCGCCTACATCAAACTGGAAGGTGGGGCTTGCCATTTTAAATTTTCCAGGGGGCGCTCTTGAGCCGTTTTGCCACGCCCATTTCCGTGACCCATGAATTATCAAATTTTTCCCCGGGACTGACGTATCTGCAAAGTTTCATCCGTTTTCATCGATGTTTAGGCCGCCAAAAAGGCATTTGTTTGGGGAGAAGAACAAGAAGAACTAGTGCTGCGAGCAGCAGTGAGCGGGCCCTCGCACCCCACGCGGTCCGGGGTGTGGCGCCGTTAAAGGGTGTGCTATTTCGGTGTCCAGTACTGACAGAAACTTCCTGTCACCAGTAGGTGGCGCTCTAAGCGTGACTCAATACCGACGCATAGATGTGTTCAGGACAGTACCTTGATGAAGCCTGAGAAATGTTGAGTAAATCTGATAATGTATGTCGGGGTTATGATGACTTCCTGCTTGACCTGTAGGCGGCGCTATAAGTATGACTCAATACTGACCTACAGATGTGTGCAGGACACGACCTTCATCAACCATGAGCAATTTGGAGTAAATCGGATAACGTATGTATGAGTTATGAGGACTTCCTGCTTGACCTGTAGGCGGCGCTATAAGTATGACTCACTGCTGACGCACAGATGTGTTCAGGATGCGACCTTCATCAAGCTTGAGCAATTTGGAGTAAATCGGATAACGTATGTAGGAGTTATGAGTACTTCCTGTTTCACCAGTAGGTGGCGCTGTAAGTGTGACTCAATACCGAAGCATAGATGTGTTCAGAATGCGACCTTCATGAAGCATCAGCAATTTGGTGCAAATCGGATAATGTATGTAGGAGTTATGAGGACGTACTGTTTCACCAATAGGTGGCGCTATAAGTATGACGCAATACTGACACATAGATGTGTTCAGGACAGAACTGTCATGAAGCGTGAGACATATCGGACAAATCGGATAATGTATGGAGGAGTTATGAGGACGTACTGTTTCACCAATAGGTGGCGCTATAAGTATGACGCAATACTGACACATAGATGTGTTCAGGACAGAACCGTCATGAAGCGTGAGATATATCGGACAAATTGGATAATGTATGGAGGAGTTATGAGGACTTCCTGTTTCACCAGTAGGTGGCGCTGTAAGTGTGACTCAATACCGACACATAGATGGGTTCAGAAGGCCACCTTCATGAAGCATCAGCAATTTGGTGCAAATCGGATGATGTATGCAGGAGTTATGAGGACTTCCTGTTTCACCAATAGGTGGCGCTATACGTATGACGCAATACTGACACATAGATGTGTTCAGGACAGAACCGTCATGAAGCGTGAGATATATCGGACAAATTGGATAATGTATGTAGGAGTTATGAGGACTTCCTGTTTCACCAATAGGTGGCACTATAAGTATGATGCAATACTGACACATAGATGTGTTCAGGACAGAACCGTCATGAAGCGTGAGATATATGGGACAAATTGGATTATGTATGGAGGAGATATGAGGACTTCCTGTTTCACCAATAGGTGGCGCCCTAAGTATGACGCAATACTGACACATAGATGTGTTCAGGACAGAACCGTCATGAAGCGTGAGATATATCGGACAAATTGGATAATGTATGGAGGAGTTATGAGGACTTCCTGTTTCACCAATAGGTGGCGCTATAAGTATGACGCAATACTGACACATAGATGTGTTCAGGACAGAACCGTCATGAAGCGTGAGATATATCGGACAAATTGGATAATGTATGGAGGAGTTATGAGGACTTCCTGTTTCACCAATAGGTGGCGCTATAAGTATGATGCAATACTGACACATAGATGTGTTCAGGACAGAACCGTCATGAAGCATGAGATATATCGGACAAATTGGATAATGTATGGAGGAGTTATGAGGACTTCGTGTTTTATGGCGAAATGTCAAACTTTGGCGGGGCGCCACGGCAAGGGTGTTTGGTGAAAACTCAATTTTTTTGATAACTTTTGATCACAAAGGTCTTAAGATGATGCTGACCCGATATGAAGTTGATCGGATTAAATCTGTAGGAGGAGTTCGTCGAAGTACGAGGCATGGAAATGGTCAAAACAAGGACAAAATGGCACATTAAGAGCAAAATGGCGGACTTCCTGTTGCATGTTGGGTATAGCTCCAAGAGACATTTAAGTGTGGCTCGATGAAATACATATGCCCACCGAATTTCGTTCGCCTACATCAAACTGAAAGGTGGGGCTCGCCATTTTAAACTTTCCAGGGGGCGCTCTTGAGCCGTTTTGCCACGCCCATTTCCGTCACCAATGAAATATCCGATTTTCACCGGGACTGATGTATCTGCAAAGTTTCATTCGTTTTCATCAATGTTTAGGCCGCCAAAAAGGCATTTGTTTGGGGAGAAGAAGAATAAGGAGAACTAGGGCTGCGAGCAGCAGTGAGCGGGCCCTCGCACCCCATGCGTGTCGGGGTGCTGCGCCGTTAAAGGCTGTGCTATTTCGGTGTGCAGTACTGAGAGAAACTTCCTGTCACCAGTAGGTGGCGCTCTAGGCGTGACTCAATACCGAAGCATAGATGTGTTCAGGACGGTACCTTGATGAAGCGTGAGAAATGTTGAGTAAATCGGATAACGTATGTAGGAGTTATGAGGACTTCCTGTTTCACCAGTAGGTGGCGCTGTAAGTGTGACTCAATACCGACACATAGATGGGTTCAGAAGGCCACCTTCATGAAGCGTCAGTAAATTGGTGCAAATCGGATGATGTATGCAGGAGTTATGAGGACTTCCTGTTTCACCAATAGGTGGCGCTATAAGTATGACGCAATACTGACACATAGATGTGTTCAGGACAGAACCGTCATGAAGCGTGAGATATATCGGACAAATTGGATAATGTATGGAGGAGTTATGAGGACTTCCTGTTTCACCAATAGGTGGCGCTATAAGTATGACGCAATACTGACACATAGATGTGTTCAGGACAGAACCGTCAAGAAGCGTGAGATATATCGGACAAATTGGATAATGTATGGAGGAGTTATGAGGACTTCGTGTTTTATGGCGAAATGTCAAACTTTGGCGGGGCGCCACGGCAAGGGTGTTTGGTGAAAACTCAATTTTTTTGATAACTTTTGATCACAAAGGTCTTAAGATGAAGCTGACCCGATATGAAGTTGATCGGATGAAATCTGTAGGAGGAGTTCGTCGAAGTACGAGGCATGGAAATGGTCAAAACAAGGACAAAATGGCACATTAAGAGCAAAATGGCGGACTTCCTGTTGCATGTTGGGTATAGCTCCAAGAGACATTTAAGTGTGGCTCGATGAAATACATATGCCCACCGAATTTCGTTCGCCTACATCAAACTGAAAGGTGGGGCTCGCCATTTTAAACTTTCCAGGGGGCGCTCTTGAGCCGTTTTGCCACGCCCATTTCCGTCACCAATGAAATATCCGTTTTTCACCGGGTCTGATGTATCTGCAAAGTTTCATCCGTTTTCATCGATGTTTAGGCCGCCAAAAAGGCATTTGTTTGGGGAGAAGAAGAAGGAGAAGGAGAAGGAGAATAATAATAATCCTTCGAAATACAATAGGGCCTCGCACCGCCAGTGCTCGGGCCCTAATAAGGAGAATAAGGAGAAATATAGCTGCAAGCAGCGATGTGGGGGCCAAGCGGGACGCACGACCAGCGCATCAAAGACAACAAGCAAAACATGTCAAAAGCCAGACATGGTTGAACAGGATTCGATCTCTGTACCTGCTGCTTGCAAGGCCGACACGCTAACCACTGTGCTACGCAGGATGTTGCGAAAGTGAACCACCCTAGTCCACAAGGCATGTGAGCCTTCCCTAACCCCGTGAGTCTGAGTCCTGAGCACTTAATTAATATCACCTGGCAGGGTTGCTTCCTCTCGGTAGAGTGAGAGGGGGGGGTGTCGTTGTTTAAATTGGCACACAGCGAAAAGTATACATAGCATAGCTCAACTATTTACTTCTTCAGAATCCAGACAATCACGCGAACATTTCCATGTATAAAATGTCCTTCGGTCTTCAGAAGTGTAGGAGAGGTGAAGAGTTAGAAACAGTTTGAGATTCTAGAGCGAAGAGAGATTTTCTAGAGCGTGGCTCCATTGATTTCAATGGAGGGGGGGGAGTCATTATTCAAACTGTCCCAGAGTGAAAAATATACATCGAAGAGCTTAGCTTTTTTGATTTTATGAATCCCAAGAGTCGTGTGAACGTTTTGATATATAAAATGTGTATGAGCTGTGAGAATTAGAAGAGGGATGGCAGTTTAGAAAATGTGTGACTTTTTCCAAAAACCTCTGAAACTGGTGAAATTGTGCAGAGGACAAAAAGTGTTTCTTTCATTCTGCAATCAAACAAATGAAGTAATAATGAAACCATGGGGTGTTTTGAACTCGGCATGAGCCAGGGAATCCATTGCTACCATCATTTTGAAGATTGGCCATACAGTTCAAAAGTTACTGGCATAAACGCAACTCCAACTTTGACACGCTGGTGGCGCTAGAGTGCACGAGATGTCAACGTAAGGCTTGGTGACAGATGTCATGGGTGTGTCCCGGATGAGTGTGCCAAATGTGGTTTTGATAGATTAAAACATTACAGAGATATGACCCCAGTTCCTGTTTTGCAGCTTTTCGGCCAATTTTGATTGGCTGTCACGAGAGAACGCAATGGACAATCAAAAATCCCTGTAAGACTTTTGTGGACATCGGTCTATAGATTGTGCATACTGCGTGTGGTGCAGATTGGTGAAAAAACCTAGGAGGAGATACATTTTGAGTGTTTTACACTAAATCCAATATGGTGGGAAATCCAACATGGTGGAAAATGATGTCATAGGGTGCGTTGAACTTGGCTTGAGCGAAGGAATCCAACGCTGCCTCGTTTTTGAAAATCAGGCTTACAGGTCAAAAGTTGCATGCACAAATGCACCTCCAACTTTGACAGGTTGGTGGCGCTAGAGCGTTCAAGCTGTGGACATGGGTCTTGGTGAGAAGACTTTGGGGACTGTCATGAATGAGTGTGCCAATTTTCCCAACTTTTTACCATACGGTTCTATGGGCTGCCATAGACTCCAATGGCAGAAGAATAATAATAAATATAGCTGCAAGCAGCGATGTGGGGGCCAAGCGGGACGCACGACCAGCGCATCAAAGACAACAAGCAAAACATGTCAAAAGCCAGACATGGTTGAACAGGATTCGATCTCTGTACCTGCTGCTTGCAAGGCCGACACGCTAACCACTGTGCTACGCAGGATGTTGCGAAAGTGAACCACCCTAGTCCACAAGGCATGTGAGCCTTCCCTAACCCCGTGAGTCTGAGTCCTGAGCACTTAATTAATATCACCTGTCAGGGTTGCTTCCTCTCGGTAGAGTGAGAGGGGGGGGTGTCGTTGTTTAAATTGGCACACAGCGAAAAGTATACATAGCATAGCTCAACTATTTACTTCTTCAGAATCCAGACAATCACGCGAACATTTCCATGTATAAAATGTCCTTCGGTCTTCAGAAGTGTAGGAGAGGTGAAGAGTTAGAAACAGTTTGAGATTCTAGAGCGAAGAGAGATTTTCTAGAGCGTGGCTCCATTGATTTCAATGGAGGGGGGGGAGTCATTATTCGAACTGTCCCAGAGTGAAAAATATACATCGAAGAGCTTAGCTTTTTTGATTTTATGAATCCCAAGAGTCGTGTGAACGTTTTGATATATAAAATGTGTATGAGCTGTGAGAATTAGAAGAGGGATGGCAGTTTAGAAAATGTGTGACTTTTTCCAAAAACCTCTGAAACTGGTGAAATTGTGCAGAGGACAAAAAGTGTTTCTTTCATTCTGCAATCAAACAAATGAAGTTATAATGAAACCATGGGGTGTTTTGAACTCGGCATGAGCCAGGGAATCCATTGCTACCATCATTTTGAAGATTGGCCATACAGTTCAAAAGTTACTGGCATAAACGCAACTCCAACTTTGACACGCTGGTGGCGCTAGAGTGCACGAGATGTCAACGTAAGGCTTGGTGACAGATGTCATGGGTGTGTCCCGGATGAGTGTGCCAAATGTGGTTTTGATAGATTAAAACATTACAGAGATATGACCCCAGTTCCTGTTTTGCAGCTTTTCGGCCAATTTTGATTGGCTGTCACGAGAGAACGCAATGGACAATCAAAAATCCCTGTAAGACTTTTGTGGACATCGGTCTATAGATTGTGCATACTGCGTGTGGTGCAGATTGGTGAAAAAACCTAGGAGGAGATACATTTTGAGTGTTTTACACTAAATCCAATATGGTGGGAAATCCAACATGGTGGAAAATGATGTCATAGGGTGCGTTGAACTTGGCTTGAGCGAAGGAATCCAACGCTGCCTCGTTTTTGAAAATCAGGCTTACAGGTCAAAAGTTGCATGCACAAATGCACCTCCAACTTTGACAGGTTGGTGGCGCTAGAGCGTTCAAGCTGTGGACATGGGTCTTGGTGAGAAGACTTTGGGGACTGTCATGAATGAGTGTGCCAATTTTCCCAACTTTTTACCATACGGTTCTATGGGCTGCCATAGACTCCAATGGCAGAAGAATAATAATAATAATAAGAAGAAAAGGTACAAGAACAATGGGTGCCAGCGCTTAGCGCTTCGCTGCTTGGCCCCCAAATATAGCTGCAAGCAGCGATGTGGGGGCCAAGCGGGACGCACGACCAGCGCATCAAAGACAACAAGCAAAACATGTCAAAAGCCAGACATGGTTGAACAGGATTCGATCTCTGTACCTGCTGCTTGCAAGGCCTACACGCTAACCACTGTGCTAGGCAGGATGTTGCGAAAGTGAACTACCCTAGTCCACAAGGCATGTGAGCATTCCCTAACCCCGTGAGTCTGAGTCCTGAGCACTTAATTAATATCACCTGGCAGGGTTGCTTCCTCTTGGTAGAGTGAGAGGGGGGGGTGTCGTTGTTTAAATTGGCACACAGCGAAAAGTATACATAGCATAGCTCAACTATTTACTTCTTCAGAATCCAGACAATCACGCGAACATTTCCATGTATAAAATGTCCTTCGGTCTTCAGAAGTGTAGGAGAGGTGAAGAGTTAGAAACAGTTAGAGATTCTAGAGCGAAGAGAGATTTTCTAGAGCGTGGCTCCATTGATTTCAATAGGGGGGGGGAGTCATTATTCGAACTGTCCCAGAGTGAAAAATATACATCGAAAAGCTTAGCTTTTTTGATTTTATGAATCCCAAGAGTCGTGTGAACGTTTTGATATATAAAATGTGTATGAGCTGTGAGAATTAGAAGAGGGATGGCAGTTTAGAAAATGTGTGACTTTTTCCAAAAACCTCTGAAACTGGTGAAATTGTGCAGAGGACAAAAAGTGTTTCTTTCATTCTGCAATCAAACAAATGAAGTAATAATGAAACCATGGGGTGTTTTGAACTCGGCATGAGCCAGGGAATCCATTGCTACCATCATTTTGAAGATTGGACATACAGTTCAAAAGTTACTGGCATAAACGCAACTCCAACTTTGACACGCTGGTGGCGCTAGAGTGCACGAGATGTCAACGTAAGGCTTGGTGACAGATGGCATGGGTGTGTCCCGGATGAGTGTGCCAAATGTGGTTTTGATAGATTAAAACATTACTGAGATATGACCCCAGTTCCTGTTTTGCAGCTTTTCGGCCAATTTTGATTGGCTGTCACGAGGGAACGCAATGGACAATCAAAAATCCCTGTAAGACTTTTGTGGACATCGGTCTATAGATTGTGCATACTGCGTGTGGTGCAGATTGGTGAAAAAACCTAGGAGGAGATACATTTTGAGTGTTTTACACTAAATCCAATATGGCGGGAAATCCAATATTGTGGAAAATGATGTCATAGGGTGCGTTGAACTTGGCTTGAGCGAAGGAATCCAACGCTGCCTCGTTTTTGAAAATCAGGCTTACAGGTCAAAAGTTGCATGCACAAATGCACCTCCAACTTTGACACGTTGGTGGCGCTAGAGCGTTCAAGCTGTGGACATGGGTCTTGGTGAGAAGACTTTGGGGACTGTCATGAATGAGTGTGCCAATTTTCACAACTTTTTACCATACGGTTCTATGGGCTGCCATAGACTCCAATGGCAGAAGAATAATAATAATAATAATAAGAAAAGGTACAAGAACAATGGGTGCCAGCGCTTAGCGCTTCGCTGCTTGGCCCCCAATAATAATAAGAAAAGGTACAAGAACAATGGGTGCCAGCGCTTAGCGCTTCGCTGCTTGGCCCCCAACTAGTGCTGCGAGCAGCAGTGAGCGGGCCCTCGCACCCCACGCGTGTCGGGGTGTGGCGCCGTTGAAGGGTGTGCTATTTCGGTGTCCAGTACTGACAGAAACTTCCTGTCACCAGTAGGTGGCGCTCTAAGCGTGACTCAATACCAAAGCATAGATGTGTTCAGGACAGTACCTTGATGAAGCGTGAGAAATGTTGTGTAAATCGGACAAAGTATGTAGGAGTTATGAGGACTTCCTGTAAGCAGTAGGTGGCGCTGTAGGTATGACGCAATACTGACCTACAGATGTGTTCAAGATGCGACCTTCATCAAGCATGAGCAATTTGGAGTAAATCGGATAATGTATGTAGGAGTTATGAGTACTTCCTGTTTCACCAGTAGGTGGCGCTGTAAGTGTAACTCAATACCGACGCATAGATGTGTTCAGAAGGTGACCTTCATGAAGCGTCAGCAATTTGGTGCAAATCGGATGATGTATGCAGGAGTTATGAGGACTTCCTGTTTCACCAATAGGTGGCGCTATAAGTATGACGCAATACTGACACATAGATGTGTTCAGGACAGAACCGTCATGAAGCGTGAGATAAATCGGACAAATCGGATAATGTATGTAGGAGTTATGAGGACTTCCTGTTTCACCAATAGGTGGCGCTATAAGTATGACGCAATACTGACACATAGATGTGTTCAGGACAGAACCCTCATGAAGCGTGAGATATATCGGACAAATCCGATAATGTATGGAGGAGTTATGGGGACTTCCTGTTTCACCAATAGGTGGCGCTATAAGTATGATGCAATACTGACACATAGATGTGTTCAGGACAGAACCGTCATGAAGCGTGAGATATATCGGACGAATTGGATAATGTATGTAGGAGTTATGAGGACTTCCTGTTTCACCAATAGGTGGCGCAATAAGTATGACGCAATACTGACACATAGATGTGTTCAGGACAGAACTGTCATGAAGCGTGAGATATATCGGACAAATCCGATAATGTATGGAGGAGTTATGAGGACATCGTGTTTTATGGCGAAATGTCAAACTTTGGCGGGGCGCCACGGCAAGGGTGTTTGGTGAAAACTCAATTTTTTTGATAACTTTTGATCACAAAGGTCTTAAGATGAAGCTGACCCGATATGAAGTTGATCGGATGAAATCTGTAGGAGGAGTTCGTCGAAGTACGAGGCATGGAAATGGTCAAAACAAGGACAAAATGGCACATTAAGAGCAAAATGGCGGACTTCCTGTTGCATGTTGGGTATAGCTCCAAGAGACATTTAAGTGTGGCTCGATGAAATACATATGCCCTCCGAATTTCGTTCGCCTACATCAAACTGAAAGGTGGGGCTCGCCATTTTAGATTTTCCAGGGGGCGCTCTTGAGCCGTTTTGCCACGCCTATTTCCGTCACCCATGAATTATCAAATTTTTCACCGGGACTGACGTATCTGCAAAGTTTCATCCGTTTTCATCGATGTTCAGGCCGCCTAAAAGGCATTTGTTTGGAGTAAAGAAGAAGGAGAATAATAATAACTAGTGCTGCGAGCAGCAGTGAGCGGGCCCTCGCACCCCACGCGTGTCGGGGTGCTGCGCCATTAAAGGCTGTGCTATTTCGGTGTGCAGTACTGAGAGAAACTTCCTGTCACCAGTAGGTGGCGCTCTAGGCGTGACTCAATACCGAAGCATAGATGTGTTCAGGACGGTACCTTGATGAAGCGTGAGAAATGTTGAGTAAATCGGATAACGTATGTAGGAGTTATGAGGACTTCCTGTTTCACCAGTAGGTGGCGCTGTAAGTGTGACTCAATACCGACACATAGATGTGTTCAGGACAGAACCGTCATGAAGCGTGAGATATATCGGACAAATCCGATATATCTCCAATAGGTGGCGCTATAAGTATGACGCAATACTGACACATAGATGTGTTCAGGACAGAACCGTCATGAAGCGTGAGATATATCGGACAAATTGGATAATGTATGGAGGAGTTATGAGGACTTCCTGTTTCACCAATAGGTGGCGCTATAAGTATGACGCAATACTGACACATAGATGTGTTCAGGACAGAACCGTCATGAAGCGTGAGATATATCGGACAAATCCGATAATGTATGGGGGAGTTATGAGGACTTCCTGTTTCACCAATAGGTGGCGCTATAAGTATGACGCAATACTGACCCATAGATGTGTTCAGGACACAACCGTCATGAAGCGTGAGATATATCGGACAAATCCGATAATGTATGGAGGAGTTATGAGGACTTCCTGTTTCACCAATAGGTGGCGCTATAAGTATGACGCAATACTGACCCATAGATGTGTTCAGGACAGAACCGTCATGAAGCGTGAGATATATCGGACAAATCGGATAATGTATGGAGGAGTTATGAGGACATCGTGTTTTATGGCGAAATGTCAAACTTTGGCGGGGCGCCGCGGCAAGGGTGTTTGGTGAAAACTCAATTTTTTTGATAACTTTTGATCACAAAGGTCTTAAGATGAAGCTGACCCGATATGAAGTTGATCGGATGAAATCTGTAGGAGGAGTTCGTCGAAGTACGAGGCATGGAAATGGTCAAAACAAGGACAAAATGGCACATTAAGAGCAAAATGGCGGACTTCCTGTTGCATGTTGGGTATAGCTCCAAGAGACATTTTAGTGTGTCTCGATGAAATACATGTGCCCTCCGAATTTCTTTCCCCTACATCCAACTGAAAGGTGGGGCTCGCCATTTTAAACTTTCCAGGGGGCGCTCTTGAGCCGTTTTGCCACGCCCATTTCCGTCACCAATGAAATATCCGATTTTCACCAGGACTGATGTATCTGCAAAGTTTCATCCGTTTTCATCGATGTTTAGGCCGCCAAAAAGGCATTTGTTTGGGGAGAAGAAGAAGGTAGAATAATAACTAGGGCTGCGAGCAGCAGTGAGCGGGCCCTCGCACCCCACACGTGTCGGGGTGTGGCGCCATTAAAGGGTGTGCTATTTCGGTGTGCAGTACTGAGACAAACTTCCTGTCACCAGTAGGTGGCGTTCTAGGCGTGACTCAATACCGACGCATAGATGTGTTCAGGACAGTACCTTGATGAAGCGTGAGAAATGTTGAGTAAATCGGATAACGTATGTAGGAGTTATGAGGACTTCCTGTTTCACCAGTAGGCGGCGCTGTAGGTATGACACAATACTGACTTACAGAAGTGTTGAAGATGCGACCTTCATCAAGCATGAGCAATTTGGAGTAAACCAGATAACATATGTAGGAGTTATGAGTACTTCCTGTTTCACCAGTAGGTGGCGCTGTAAGTGTGACTCAATACCGACACATAGATGGGTTCAGAAGGCCACCTTCATGAAGCGTCAGCAATTTGGTGCAAATCGGATGATGTATGCAGGAGTTATGAGGACTTCCTGTTTCACCAATAGGTGGCGCTATAAGTATGACGCAATACTGACACATAGATGTGTTCAGGACAGAACCGTCATGAAGCGTGAGATATATCGGACAAATTGGATAATGTATGGAGGAGTTATGAGGACTTCCTGTTTCACCAATAGGTGGCGCTATAAGTATGACGCAATACTGACACATAGATGTGTTCAGGACAGAACCGTCATGAAGCGTGAGATATATCGGACAAATTGGATAATGTATGGAGGAGTTATGAGGACTTCCTGTTTCACCAATAGGTGGCGCTATAAGTATGACGCAATACTGACACATAGATGTGTTCAGGACAGAACCGTCATGAAGCGTGAGATATATCGGACAAATTGGATAATGTATGGAGGAGTTATGAGGACTTCCTGTTTCACCAATAGGTGGCGCTATAAGTATGACGCAATACTGACACATAGATGTGTTCAGGACAGAACCGTCATGAAGCGTGAGATATATCGGACAAATTGGATAATGTATGTAGGAGTTATGAGGACTTCGTGTTTTATGGCGAAATGTCAAACTTTGGCGGGGCGCCACGGCAAGGGTGTTTGGTGAAAACTCAATTTTTTTGATAACTTTTGATCACAAAGGTCTTAAGATGAAGCTGATCCGATATGAAGTTGATCGGATGAAATCTGTAGGAGGAGTTCGTCGAAGTACGAGGCATGGAAATGGTCAAAACAAGGACAAAATGGCACATTAAGAGCAAAATGGCGGACTTCCTGTTGCATGTTGGGTATAGCTCCAAGAGACATTTAAGTGTGGCTCGATGAAATACATATGCCCACCGAATTTCGTTCGCCTACATCAAACTGAAAGGTGGGGCTCGCCATTTTAAACTTTCCAGGGGGCGCTCTTGAGCCGTTTTGCCACGCCCATTTCCGTCACCAATGATATATCCGATTTTCACCGGGACTGATGTATCTGCAAAGTTTCATCCGTTTTCATTGATGTTTAGGCCGCCAAAAAGGCATTTGTTTCGGAAGAAGAAGGAGAAGAAGGAGAATAAGGAGAATAATAATAATCCTTCGAGTTTCAATAGGGCCTCGCACCGCCAGTGCTCGGGCCCTAATAATCCTTCGAGTTTCAATAGGGCCTCGCACCGCCAGTGCTCGGGCCCTAATAATCCTTCGAGTTTCAATAGGGCCTCGCACAGCCAGTGCTCGGGCCCTAATAATAATCCTTCGAAATACAATAGGGCCTCGCACCGCCAGTGCTCGGGCCCTAACAAGAAGGTAGAATAATAATAATAATCCTTCGAAATTCAATAGGGCCTCGCACCGCCAGTGCTCGGGCCCTAATAATAATAATAATCCTTCGAAATTCAATAGGGCCTCGCACCGCCAGTGCTCGGGCCCTAATAAGCCAATTTGAATACAACAAAGTGACTACAACTAAAGGTATCTTTCCTTCCTCAGATGGCCAGGAGAGCTCCAAAAGCAAGGCATGGCGGTGACCACTGCAGCCCTCTACTTGAGCAACATGATCCACTTCATCTCCTTCTTGAAGGAGACTCCTCCTGAGGGGTGTCGCCTCACCAAGGTCCGGATGGTGGCCGTCTTGCGGGCAATGAAGCAGGCGCTTCATACACTCAACCGGCACCTGGTGGTGCACCAGATACAGGTTAAAGCCCGCAAGGCGGCCACCATAACCCCCCGGGAGGATCTCAGGAAGTGCCAAGACCTTGCTCGGGAGAAGATGGCAGAGTTGCTCCGTAAGTGTGCATTACTTTTGAGTCTCTCCCTCTCTGTCTTTCTCTCCCTATCTCCAATATGTATGTGTCTCACTCTTCAATATGCCCAAATAACTATTTATCCTTGTTTGTGGAATATTTTCTCTTTCAGAAGACATCAAGGACGCTCCAATTCTTGATCTCAAGTCAAGGTTCCGGTTTTATGGTTACCTGGCCGCATACCTCAGGGCCATCTACGGCCATCGCGCGGGGGTCCTCTGCAACCTCACCGTTGCAGAGGTGGAGAAGGCAGACGGCAACCCCTAGACCGGATACGTGAAAGACGTAAGTTTGACTGTCTCTGCGGATATCTGGTCAAAATAGACATTGCACTTTATTCAAGTAGTGTCAAACTTTCTTCATGCATTAAGCTTCTCTTTTTTTTTTACTTCCTGGTGCTGATTCAACGTACCTGAAGTCTAGACCTCTATCATTAGAATAGTATACAATACAATAATACAATACAATAGAATAGAATGTTTATTTTGCCATGTGTAACCAGCACAGGTACAGGTACATCAGAATTATTGTAGAGGCCCATTGGGATTAAAAGTCAATTGCAAATAATGTTTGTCATTGTTGTAGATCAAGGAGCACAAGACCAACCGGAGGTTTGGCCAGGCCCAGCTCTACGTGAACGCCCAGGAATACGGGTGGTTCCTCGAGTGGCTCCGGCTAAGGAGGCGGGCAGCCCCCTTGAACAACTTGTTCTTCATGACCAGCGGCAAGGGGGCTGCCAAGAACCTTGTGGTCTACATGAGGGAGGCCTGGAGGGAGATGGGGCTGGAGGGAAGCCCCACGTTCACATCATTTCGGACTGCAGTGGCGACGCATGTAAGTTGCATTCAAAGTCAAAGTCAACTTTATTCATACAAGTGTTTTTTTCTGTACAGCATGATTCGAAAATGACATAGCCAGAATCGGCCGCGAGGCATTGCCTTTTTAATAACAGTACTAACCTGCTTGTGTTCCTTTGTTTCAGTCAGTTCGTCAATGATGAAGAGGTGCAACAGAGTTGCACTCTTCATGAGTCACGACCTCACGACGCAGAGGCGATTTTACGTTCGTACCTCCCCCGCGCTCACCATCTCCCCACCCCATCACCTCAAACGGACACTACTTACACTATTTATTCGGGCATTTAGTACATTTTGTATCTTAGCACTGTAATGTTCTTCATTTGTTTATTTAAGCACTATAGTAGCTTAGGTTTGTATCCCATTCCTGAACATTTCATTGTTATCCTTGCTGCTTTATTGATTTGGGTGTCTAGTATGTTTAATATCACAAAACACGGTCATCTTGTAAGTATCATGTCTATTTTTTTTAGACCGTGGACAGAGCGAGGGATGGGAAAGGCCATGAGGGACGTGATCGTGGCCATGTCGGCCACGGATCCTCCCCCAGTAGCCCCTCCACCTTCGGCCACTTCAACCTCTACGCCCAGCATCCCCTCCACCGCGACATGCCCAGACCCTCCCACGCCTCGGCCGACATGCCCGGACCCTCCCACGCCTCCGCCGACATGCCCGGACCCTCCCACGCCTCCCACACTCCAAGGGCAAAGAAGCGGCAGTCCGCCTCGACAGGGGAAGAGGAGGAGGAGGGAGCAGCCTCGACCACCACTGTAAGTACAGTGTTATAAATGTATGGACCCTAGTATCAAAAGCTAGACTCTGTAAACCCCTAGTACAGATGTGGGAACATAAGAATGTAACTTGACCCGCGGTATTCTAACAGGCGCTTTACAGCATTCCGCACCACCGCTTGCCTGCCCATAGGGGCGCAGTAATACCACTCATTGACCCATTGCTGTAGCTCACCGCGCACATTAGATGAGCCTACCGTTCTCAAACTCCTTGTTCTCTGTCTGGTTGTAATTTAATTATTACGAACAAAGCCTATCTATTTATAGTTTCTATCTCTGTAACTGTCGCCGGGTCTATATCTGTTAACTGTCGGGACAAGTAGAAGTTTAATACATTAGGCTAACTGAGTGTTCTCATATGGAACATGGCATCAGGACGAGTAAGATGGCTAACGGAGATGACCAGAGATGTGTTTGAAATGGTTCACTCACTCCCTATTCCCTATTACCATGGATGTATTGAGTGCGACTCATAGTGAACTACATGGGGAATGATTTAACAGTTTTGGGACACTACATGGAATGTAACTGCGTAAGATATTCATGACTCAAACAAGCAGACGCGCCGATCACTGGTGGCAGCAGGTTGAAATATCAGGTAGTATTCAGGTTCCATGTTTAGTTGAATGATAAATCCCATATAAATGGTTGGAATTCTAATGATGTGCAAGTGTGATTTTGTCAACTTTAGTGCTGTCTGCTAATAGCAGGCTGTGAAGCTGCACGATAAGACCGTGATAGCAAGTTAGCTCACGACAGCAGCTTCCATAATATTAACGGTAGCTGTCGGTGGCTAAAAAGCAGATAGCTAACTTTACAACGATGATTCCTGTAGCTATTTTGATTTTGATGCTATGAGTTCAACTTCTGTTTCTCGGGCAGGAACGGAGACGAACTCGCATTAGCAGCAAAGCAGCTAGAGGAATGATCTTTACATTAGCTAACTGCTTTAGCTACTGATAGCTACCGTCTTCTTCACTTCTCCTTCGGTAAAACATGACACCGTTGTGTTGTGGTATTGTGGAGGGCTTAGGCAGAAGCAGGAAGAGAAACCACTTTTGCCCCATATAATTAAAATAATGGTCTCATAAGCATTTTTCGATTGTAAAATTGTGTTCACTTGTTTTAGTTTGCAAACATATGCAATTTTCTTAGCATATCTACTGGCTACATGATAACATAGCTTTCAAGTTTTGTGCGAGCAAGTCGTGCAAGACAAATTATTTTGCCTCTTAACTTTTACTTAAATTGTACATAAATAAAAACAATAGCCTAAAACCATGTTTATTTACAATGTATTTTCTTTCATTGATAGCATGCCAATAGTTAGGGTGAGGAAAACGACGCGCAGTCTCTTTAGCCCTGAGACCATCAGGCATATTGCGCTCCTTTCGCGCCCTATTTATGTTAAACTCTTATATCCTAGCACGAACATTACAGTTGATAATAGTGAAGGACGTGCAAGTTGTTTGTCATAAAATGTGGAATCTCTATCTCTATTAATTTCGGAGTAAATGGAATCAAACCAAAAACTGCGACTTTTGACCCGGTTCTCCCCTACACACCAGTTAGCTAGCAACTACGTGGACACAGGCTGATCTACTATACAGAATTGGACCGAGGAGTGTTCTCATATGGAACTAGGCTAACCTAGCCTAACACAAGCCTAAGGCTCGTTTCGTGCACACGCCCGGCCGCGACAAGAGCTGAATTGTAGTCAGCTTTCCCCGCTGTGCGCAGGACGCGTGCGTCCCCCGCTGATCCGAGCGAGAACGCAGGCGGAATATCGCTCCCCGTCGGAAACGGCCTTGACTCCTGGAATCCCAAGGTCTTTCATATTGAAATTCTCTTGATGGTCTGGGGAGTTGCGAGACGTGTTAAGGGAGTGTTAAGGGAGTGCATCAGTCGTGAGCCTTGACAGTAGGCTACCAGCCTGCGCTGCGCTCAGCACAAAGTTGGATGAATGGATGGACTTATTGGAATCGTGGAAAATGTTTATTGCGCTCTAAAATCATGAAAGCATGAATGTAAAAATGCAGCAACAGAAGTAGTCTAGATGAGATGTTGGTTTAAATGAATGGCAACACGTAGCCTAGAGGAAAACATAAATTGAGACTGGTGATAATGCTGATAATCTACAGTAGGGCCTACCTCTGGCTGAGTTCATGGTTACAACCATTAATCTCTTACACATGGGCCTATACAATACTTGCACAATCTACTTTGGACGTTAAATCCATCCATCTATCAATCATACTAGCGAATTCAATCCAACACTTGGCCGGTCATGGCAAAGCACCCGCTAACGCAGGCTACCTCCCTCCCCACGATCCAGGGCTAGGAAACCGGTTCATCCAGTTTATTTGAATATAAAATAATTTGGGGGGGGGGGGTTACAATAGTCTAGTCCAGGTTCGCTGGCGAGTGACGAGCTAGTCAGATGGCGCATGCATGTGTGGACATTGTAGGCCGATTCTGTAAAACCTAAAGAATAAAAGTAGGCTACGTTCAACATTCATTGGAGTGGTCCAGTTGGATAGGCTAGTCTAATCTAAATAAATTGAGGACCTGTATTTTCAGTGTTTGCTGGTAGCGAATGCCACAGACAGACAGGGAGGAAATCTATTTGTTTCATTGTTTGTGCTCTGTATGCACAAGATAGTTAATGTTCGGATATAATTGGCAGTAGGGCGGGAAAAAACCCTATCAAAGGCCAAGATTAGAAGGGATTTGAAGATGTAATTGGTCATTTTAAATGGGCCTACTTTATCTTTTGATGCCTATTTGAACGGACTGCATCGATCAATGCAATGACTCTCCATGTTTTTCAGAGGCTACAACTTAAGGCTTATTAGGCCCAATTGAATTCCTTTTATAGCCTACTAGGCTACTCATTATTATCGAATTATCTAGTTGATATATGAATAAAACAATAAGCCGTTTTAATGGCTATGGGCTACTAGTTGTAGCTATACACGAGTTGATGCGCTCTGCTCTTACGCATGGTTGAGGCGGCAGCTCAAATACACTTCTCACATATCCTCTGCTATAGCCTCTCACAGACAGCTAAGGGGCACTTAATGCATTGGTAGACAGTTCTGTTCTTGCTGCAGCTTGTCTTCACCATGCAGGTATTTTTTGGGGGGTATTCTTCTGTGGACACTGCGAGGGGCGCCGCCGGTGGCTGTTTGGACGCCAGAGCACGCAGCTCTTCAGCCAACTGGAGGATGTCGCGTCTGGGGAGGCTCTGCGTCTCTCCACCAGTCCCCAGCGAGTCCAAGCTCCCCCAATGAATAATACTTATTTATAATAGCCTACGTAGCCCGAAACTGTGCATATAATAGGCTGTAGCCAGCGCGAAACTGCACATTCCCTATAGCCGTTCATGGAACGGCTGGCGGCCGGTATAAATAAATAAAAACATACACAATATTTTATTATTTGAATGATCTTGAATATATATATATTCAAGATCATTCAAATAACAAAATATTGTGTATATTGTGCATGTGAACGCACTCACTGTCAAACCTGCCGCTATCTATGCACAAGATAGTTAATGTCCGGATATGATTGGCAATGAGTGATCTTTACTCATGGCGACCCACTGACCCGATTTTGAGGCCTCTAGTGCTTTGACAACACCTTTAAAAAATAGAAAAATGATGGTGTACAACAGCCTTAGGAATGTTAAAGCAGCTGTACACGCCAAATTTCTCCAAAGTGGTGGGGGCTAGGAGGCTATAAATCGGTGGTCCTACAGTACCAAAGGGTTCCATGAACATACTCTGAGATCAGCCTCCTACTCCCAACCAATCATGAGAAACAGCCACGTACATCCCCCACATGTCGGTGTACAACAGCAATAGGTTTACATGGCGAGTGTACGGGTCAATATCTCCAAAGATTCTTGGGCTAGGAGGCTGATATTGCAGTATGTTGATGTCTCCATGGTGTACTGTTACTGTGCAGAGGTTTGAGCCGATTCTAGCAATTTGAATATTATTATGTAAACCTACACTGACCTATGGCGGCTGTACACGCCACATTTCTCCAAAGTGGTGGGGGCTAGGAGGCTATAAATCGGTGGTCCTACAGTACCAAAGGGTGCCATGAACATACTCTGAGATCAGCCTCCTACTCCCAACCAATCATGAGAAACAGCCGCGTACAGCCCCCACATGTGCGCCGCGACCGGCTCTGGGTCGGCTTGGAAGGGCTGGGGGCGAAGGTGCCTTTCCAGTCAGTTTACTCTGTAATACCAGGGCCCATACATCAGTAGGCCACTTGTGTGACTTGGCTATGCGCTCAAACGCATTGAACCACGCCTCAACTTCCGTCTCACGGAACTGAGGCACCAAAACAAGGTTTTTGCTAACGTTAAACCCTCTGGGCCTTACCTCGCTTCTAACTACAAGCTCCAACTCCATTCTCTGAAGCCGGATCTCTTTCTCTGCAGCAATGTCCAGCTCCATCTTCCTCATGGCTAGCTGGTGAGCATACTCCCTTTCTTTAGCTTCAAGCTGTAGATGAGCCAACTGTAATCTATATGGAGATCACCACTCCCTTCTATAGGAGTAGTAAGAGTAGGCTTAGCCTCTGGGGGTCCAACATCAGGTGCCCCGCTCACACCAGTGGGCACTTCCTCCTCTCTCTCCCCATCCTCAGACAGAGAACGGGAGGTAACATCCACGGACGCCCCTTCAGGTGCACTCAAGTACTTCTCCTCAACCAGTACATGAATCACTGCCTCCTTCAGCTCAGACAGCTTCAAGACTCTGGACAGAGTGACACCAAGGTGAGCAGCAACATCAATCAAATCCTGCTTTCTGCAGAGGTCAAGAGAGATCTTCTCCCAAGAGGGACTGAGAAGAAACTCCTCAATATCAAACTCACTCATCTTGTCTACCACAAACCCAAGCAAAAACCAAAATGTTAACCACCAACACAACCTGACCAGCCTATGCTACGTGTGACCTGTACACCAACAATTGACCCAGTCTGTTGTCACAAACAGGGATCAAAAGATCCCGGACGAGCCCCCATTTAATGTCACGGCGCCCCCTAAGGGTCGGAGGACCAGGGCAACCAACATTAAAACAACAGACCGGTCAAGTGAGGGCACAGACACACAAACACAGTTTTAGGTGTAAAACCTGGTATTTATTTACACCAACTCAAAATTACGGCAACATAGGGAACGAAAAGGTTACTAAGGGTGGCACCAAATTAAATACATAATACAAACTGAAAACCCACCACCAATTTAACAGGTGCTCAAAGAGCACCCCTAAATACATGGGGTGGTGCCACCACTAAACTGAGGAAGTAAACAAAATAATACAACTACATGAATGTAAAAATGTAAACCCATGGGTATCTGAACTTAACCTAAACGTTTCCCTATGAGCCAAAATTACAAAATACAAAAATAGGCTGGTCAAACTAAACAGAGTTTAACTAAGAGAACCAATAAACAACGCAACATAACTAGAAGCCTCTAAAACAAAGCAAAGCACAAACAGAACAAAACTACCCACCCAACACCTGGCCCTGCTACAGCACAGGTGAGAGAGCCCAGAACTAAAAAACAGGAAGGCTTTTATTAGGAAGGAAATGGATGATGATTGGTTGATTGGTGATGACTGCTGATGAATGGGGATTTGAACCAGATGAGCTCTTCAGCTGAAAAATTATGTTAAATGGAGAACACAAGGGGGATACAAAAACCAATAAGACACCAAAAACACTAAAACATGTAGCCAAACATCCAAAAATGTAGGCCTACATAAACCATAACCATAAAACACATACCGGACGTAACAGGGAATCTCCAGGGGGGTGTACATATGGGACTCTTTTGACATTTGGGAATCCCCATTGGATATGAATGGGGGACACATGGGACTCTACTATTTGGGACTCTTTTGACATTTGGGACTCGTCCATTGGGGACTCTTTTGACATTTGGGAATCTTCCCATGTCCATTTGAGACTCTTTTGACATTTGGGCATCGACATTTGGGAATCGTTTGACTTTTGGGAATCTTTCGCAAATTGGACACTTCCCATCAAAATACAGTCTTGCTTATCAGTGTGTGGGGGTTTTAGCATGCCCCAAGACCAGCTAGAGGGGTCCTGTGTTGATTTGACATTAGCAAGTACCAGAACCATACTGTCCATTTGGGAATCAAGAAAGATTCCCAAATGTACATCCCAAATCAAAATTGTCAGTGTTCCCATGCAGGCATGCTTGCTCCTAGCTGGTCCGATCAAAGACCGTCCTGCTCCATTTGAGCGTGGTAACAACATATTAAAAAATCAGCACGATTGCTTGTTCAGAAAAAAGTTGCTTCAATCTGATCAAGCTGTACAGATGGTGTCAGGGGCTATGATCCTGACACCATATAGACCTTGGTTTCTCCAACAAGGCAAACTTTTTTTCTGAAGGACTTGGGCAGTTTATTCTTTCACATTATGATAGTAGACACTGTCCCTGTTATGCGTGTGAAATATGGGGTTCCTAGAGTAATATTAAGGGTAATTTACTCATGAAAGATTCCCAAATGTACACCACTGACATTTGGGAATCCTGGACGAAAATTCAAACTTTGGAACTCATTTTGAAGGTCTTAACATTGACCAATGTGCACAAAAATCGGATCACACGTGGTTTGTAATGTCCACTTTAACAAGCAAGTGGTTGCAAGTGTCTAGCTTTAGTGAAAGGGTCATGAAGCCATGAATATGTTTAGAAACATGAAAAGGTCACCAACTGTCATTCCCTTCCGTAACTTTTGAATCCGAAATGTCAAATGATTCCCAAATGTACACCCCCCTGTAGAGTCCCAAATGTCAAAATGGTATCCCAATGGACAGTTGGGCCTAACAACCTTCATTTAAGCAGGACATTTTGTACTGTCCACAGCTCCACAAAGGATGCAAGTAGAAGGCCCATATTTACATATGTTCATCCCACAGTGGGGTGCTATATGTGGACCAATTACCAGCATGCTATCTCCTTTCCAGGGCTACTTATCCCCAAGAATGTCAGTGACATTTTGAGACCCAAGTGTCAGAAACCAGTGACATTTGGGATACATCAACTTTGGCTGGCCATATGTGTGCCTTCCCATGCTCCAAAGTGCTCATCCTTTATGTCACACATTGTCCTCGAAGCCAGCTTTAAACCACAAGTGGTTGCAAGTGTCTATATTTAGTGAAAGGGTCATGAAGACATGAAAATGTTTAGCAACAAGGTGTGGTTTGGCTACTTCCTAAGGTCCAATCACTAATTTTATTACACAGCTAGTGCTGTACCTCAGCACAGGAAAGGCAAGAGTTTATTTGAATGGTCTCTAGATATGATGTATAGAACCTAATTCCCTTACATGTTAATGTTATGTTACATGTTATGTGTTACACTTTCTGTTATCCTTTGGATTCTTGTTGTGTCTTAATCCTCAACAAAGCAATCGAGCAAGCTCCTGGAGTATGTTTGTCTACCGGCTAAGAACATTTATAAAGCAGTACATTACGTTAAATTACATTTCAGAGTAAGAGAGGCTAAACAGCAGACAGCAGTCTATCGGACTCCGGGAGGTCTGCTGGTGACAGTGGGGCATCCACTGGACCTGGTTAGAACATAGGAGGGAGAGAGAGATGCACTAGGGAGAGGGAATGCAAAACAGGGTTATTAGCACACAGAGCCATAAAAGCAACACATATTAAAACAGGCAACCTGGAGCAAGCTCCTGGAATATATTTGTCTAACGGCTAAGAACATTTATAGAGCAATACATTACATTAAATTACATTTTCAGAGCTAGAAAGGCTAAGAGCATCAGGTCCAGGAAGTGGACTGATGTGTGTCTGTGTGTACATGTGTGTGTGTTGGCTGGCACTCAGGCTGGTCTGTGGGCGACAGTGGGGCATCCACTGGACCTGGTTAGAAGGTAGGAGGGAGAGAGAGAGGCACTATGGGAGGCAGAAAATGGTTAGTAGCACACTGAGCCATTGAAGCAACGCAGCTGTCTGAATAGAACAAGCCTGTTTCAGAGTAACCAGCTTCTGTACACTACTTGATATACATACAGTGCATAGCAGGATATACACCAATGTATACAGAGGATTCACATGTAGGTTTGAGGCTGCCTTTCTGTGTCTCAAGGTCCTGGCTAGTGATTGTAGGCTAGGTCGAAAATGTACGTCTTGAGATCTCGCTTGAAGACCTCTGTTGTTTCGGCCCTTCTTAGGCACTCCGGTAGGGTGGTCCAGAGGTTGGGGGCATAGAAACTAAAAGCTGCCTCTTTGTGTTTCTTGGTCCTGGCTTTTGGAACTGTTAAAAGTTCAGTGCCTGAGATATCTGAGTGGTCTGTTGGGCATGTACCTAACAAGCATGTCTGAAATGTATTCTGGTGAGTGACTGTGGAGAGATTTATAGACTGTATTTTAAAGTCTATTCTAGAGTTGACAGGTAACCAGTGTAGTGATTTTAACGCTGGTGTGATGTGTGCCCTTCATCTAGTCTTAGTGAGGACTCGTGCTGCAGAATTCTGTATCATTTGTAGCTTAGAGATTGCTTTCTTTGGTAAGCCTGATAGTAGAGCATTGCAGTAGTCCAGCCTGCTTGTGATGAAAGCATGCATTAATCTTTCGGTGTCAGCCTGAATGTATAATAGAATGTATAATAACAATATACATACAGTAAATTATGATAATGCATGTATTTTCTCATTAACTTCCTATCTGTGTATCTACAGGTGGATAAGCATGAAACAAGAAGATGAAGGAGTTTGGTTGAAACAGAAAATCAGTGTTGCTTTTGGTCTGGCCTCTACCAGAAAAGCTGCACGGCTCGGTTAAACCCACTGGGGCAGACCTCCATGCCGTTATAGCCTTCACGGTCAATGAGGCACACAAGCCTTCCCACCACGACAAGGTAGCAACACAAGGGAAGGAAAAATTCAATTAAAATATAAAACAAAACCAAAAGAGCAAGATGCTCGGTGGTGAGCAAGACGCTCACCAGCCAAATAAAACAAAACCAAAAGAGAGCAAGATGCTCGCCTGCGAGCAAGACGCTCGCTGTCCCAAAAAAATAAAACCAAAAGAGCTAGATGCTCGGCGGCGAGCAAGACGCTCACCAGCCAAATAAAACTAAACAAAAAGAGAGCAAGATGCTCGGCGGTGAGCAATACGCTCACCAGCCAAATAAAACTAAACAAAAAGAGAGCAAGATGCTCGGCGGTGAGCAATACGCTCACCAGCCAAATAAAACTAAACAAAAAGCCAGACGCTCACCTAATAAAAATTAAAACATACATATGAGCAAGATACTCAATATGCTGCACTAAATAACAAACATATTATTATTATTAAGGATAACAAGATAGATTCCAAAAATGTAAATACTATAACAACAAAGCCAACAAAGAACAACAAACCACACCTCAAACAAAATGTGTTGACTGAGAAGCAGTCACAACAAAAATGAGCAAAAAAAAAAAAGAGTCTTTGGATGGGGAGGTAACCTACTGTTCCCCTTCCTCGCCTTCCTCACCCTCTCTTTTGCCGTATTCTTCTGTGGTGACAGAAGCTTTCTCTTCTTTATTTTCTTGACGGCAACCATTTTTTCCTTAAGCGGGCTGATGCTCACCATGCACATCTTGTACCGCTTCATTGTTTTCGCTGGTGTCTGTTGAGCAAACATAAATGGAAAACAGATTTTCAGAAGTTTTGTGATTGGGGTGTGGATCCACATAATCCAGAGTGAGGCTTAACAGCTATGGTTTATACTTACATGGGGAGGACCAGCCTGGCTCACTGCAGGAGGTTGGGCCTGGGCCGTGGCCACTGTGGTGCCCTCTTCAGCTTCCAACTCCTCAGGTGAGGAGGCACCAGACTCTGCATACTCCACCTTTGTCTCGTCCTCGCTGGTGCTGTCGGTCTCAGGCTTCCTCCTCCTCTTTTGGGTGGGGCGGGAGGCGTGGGATGCCTTAGTACGGGCGGGCCTCTTCTTGAGATGGGTGGTGGTTTCTGAGGGAGTGGTGGAGGCCGAAGGAGCAGTGGAGGAAAGAGAAGCAGTGGAGGAAGGAGGAGCAGTAGCGGCATCAGCCTGAACCTCCATGGCAACAAAGAGCTGCCGCATCTTTGCTGCCGGTTGACGTCCTGGTGCAGTGCATAATATGCAGTCTGCATCTGGAGGCTGTGACCCATGGAAGTTGCCACCATTCTTTGTACCTCAGGGTCATTTTCCTTCTGGTTCTGAAAACAGAAGCAAGGAACATTTTGAGCTGTTGTAACCATAAGGGCAGATGCAGGTCAGGGCCTCTTTAAGGTAAACAGCCAGACCACTTGCATAATATATAAATACTTCTTTATTTAATAAAATCACTTAGAGAGGCAGATCGGACACAACTCCAATAATAGCATGGTAGGTATGAACAGTAGGCCTACAGGCTAAAGCAGCGATCTACCATCAGACCCACAATCCTGCCAAAGCAGAGAAAACATGTAAGCCATTGTTCCCCACAACTCAGAAACACCATAATCCAACCCATAGAAACAAACACATAGCCAAATACCTCAGCACCAATCCATGCGCATCCCACACCCTGTCCCAGCAGAATGGTCTAACAGACAGCCGCGCTGAGGACAAACATATTCCGTCAGCCTCACACCACAATCATCAGGAATTGCAACCAAATAAAAATACAACACACACACACTATAAATCACAACACATTGCAAAGCAATAATAATGAAAACAATGATCAGACATAGCAAGGAAACAAAAATAAACAAACAATATAGCCTAAATACCTCTGCACCCTTGATGCCTACCCTACTCTCAGTAGCCAAAACCTGGGGAAAGTCATAAATTCACTCTCAGCTAACCGTATTACCCTCATATTAACAAAATCTGTTCAGCTGACCCAGAATCACTAATTACCCTACAAAAGTACTCACAAATTAAGTTCGCAACCTATCCTGCACCAGGCTGCCGCATCGACTCCGAACCACAAAGAGGAAATGTTTGTTTGAAACGTGCACCCTGTGGCTGGAAATAGGCTGGCAGCCCAGGCACCACACCCCCCCAACCGATGCCACACCTACCCAGACTTCACCTGGCCACACTGTTATTAAGGGTATGTGAAGGGTATGTGCGTGCGTGAGTGTGGCTTAGGGTGAGGGGAAGGGGCACTGGGCCCAGGTCCAGGCCTAAAGCCGGAAGTGGACTGGTGTATGTCTGTGTACGTGTGTTAAATAAATGCTACTCACTTTCGTGGACACTGCACTTCTAAGGTCCAGGAAGCTTGGCCTCCCTGGAAGGCCCATGTCTTCCCAGGCCTGCCCTTAACCATGTTCTTTGCTGGCCCCTTTCTCCGGGTCATGAAAAACAAGTTGGCATCATGGGCCCTCGCACCTGTATGAGATTAGTATATAGAACAGTTGTTAGAATACATGCTAGAGAAAGTCATTACTCATATGTTACATCAGGATAAGGCCTAACTCTGACTCTGATTCAGAAAGATTTCAAGATAACACAAAAGTCACTTACCTTCCTGAGCTCTAGCCAAGTGGTGAACCACTGGTACTCCTCCGCTGTCAAGTAGATCTGAGCCGCCCCAAACTGCCGGTTGGTCTTGTAGTTTGCGACCTACAACAGAGCAACAAGCTTTCAGATGAATCATTAAAGGGGCACACTCAAGTTTTTCCGTATTTTGGTTGGGTAAAGAGATGACTACTCTGACAATGATTTTAACCCTTACAGATGTGGGAAGTTAGAAATGTCACATGCTGCAGCATTTCACCTTTGCGGTATTTGGCAGGGAAATCCCCTTGGAAATCTCGTGGGATTTCAGACGGGTGTTATTTCGTTTTAGTGATGCACCACCGCCAGGTGGCGTCTTTGAGTAGATTTAGCAGGCTGGGCTCAGTGTTTTTCTCCTATAGTCTACGAATGAAGCATCATTAAGTTTCACATTCTTTAATTTAAATGCTCTGTTGTAAAGCACTTTGAGCTGAATTTATCTGTATGAAAGGTGCTATACAAATAACGTTTAATTGTTAATATTACCTTGTTCTCAAACACATGTTTTCTCCATCTGGATGTAATTTAATTATTACGAACACCTATATCTAGGCCTACAGTAGCCTATCTATCTCGGTAACTGACGTCGGGTCAAGACGTGGTGGCTGTTAGGTCAAATGCGCAAAATAACAGTATTGTAAATATATTTGTTAGTAAAGATGTGGTGAACGTGGGGGTTTTGCGTTTTGTTTCTGGAACGCATTCAACTGGTAGGCTACTCGTAAACCCCGGAAGTAAATTTGAAGACGGGGCACCAGCTAATGTAGCCAAGTCTGAGCGCAGTAGGCTATATGGCTTCAGCACGATACAAAGAAAAAATAAGCTTGATCGACTTGTGGATCCATACAAAATTGACATAGTCGCCATGAGTAAAGATCACTCATTGCCAATCATATCCGGACATTAACTATCTTGTGCATAGATAGTGGCAGGTTTGACAGTGAGTGCGTTCACATGCACAATATACACAATATTTTGTTATTTGAATGATCTTGAATATATATATATTCAAGATCATTCAAATAAGAAAATATCGTGTATGTTTTTATTTATTTATACCGGCCGCCAGCCGTTCCATGAACGGCTATAGGGAATGCGCAGTTTCCCGCTGGATACAGCCTATTATATGCACAGTTTCGTGCTACGTAGGCTATTATAAATAAGTATTATTAATTGGGGGAGCTTGGACTCGCTGGGGACTGGTGGAGAGACGCAGAGCCTCCCCAGTTGCGACATCCTCCAGTTGGCTGAAGAGCTGCGTGCTCTGGCGTCCAAACAGCCACCGGCGGCGCCCCTCGCAGTGTCCACAGAAGAATACCTCCCCCAAAATACCTGCATGGTGAAGACAAGCTGCAGCAAGAACAGAACTGTCTACCAATGCATGAAGTGCACCTTGGCTGTCTGTGAGAGGCTATAGCAGAGGATATGTGCGAAGTGTATTTGAGCTGCCGCCTCAACCGTGCGTAAGAGCAGAGCGCATCAACTCGTGTATAGCTACAACTAGTAGCCCATAGCCATTAAAACGGCTTATTGTTTTATTCATATATCAACTAGATAATTCGATAATAATGAGTAGCCTAGTAGGCTATAAAAGGAATTAAATAGGGTCTAATAAGCCTTAAGTTGTAGCCTAGGCTACAGTACAATCACAAGACGCATAGGCCTAGCCTATCGTAAAAAGCGTTGCGTTCTCATAGGCCTATATTAACTTAGATAATTATTAATTATGCTCAGGTCATAATATCCGTTGAAAATAATTCCCTCTAAGCAGAATTTGAATTGTATTAAAATAGGCTTAAATTAAATTTCCACATATTCTGATTCCTTCTAGGCCTATATAAAAAAAAATAAAAAAAATAATGTGTAACCTAGGCTATAGGCTATTGCGATGAACAAAACAGCCACAATGTAGCCTGCTTAGCGAGCAAGAGGGAAGTCTACCATAAAGTGTAGGCTATAGTCTAACCATATTAATATATCTAGACTACATGCATTGTGGTATTTCATTCATTTAAACCACCATCTAACCCGCAGTTACATTCCATGTAGTGTCCCAAAACTGTTAAATCATTCCCCATGTAGTTCACTATGAGTCGCACTCAATACATCCATGGTAATAGGGAATAGGGAGTGAGTGAACCATTTCAAACACATCTCTGGTCATCTCCGTTAGCCATCTTACTCGTCCTGATGCCATGTTCCATATGAGAACACTCAGTTAACAGATATAGACCCGGCGACAGTTACAGAGATATAAACTATAAATAGATTTGTTCGTAATAATTAAATTACAACCAGACAGAGAACAAGGAGTTTGAGAACGGTAGGCTCATCTAATGTGCGAGATGAGCTAGAGCAATGGGTCAATGAGTGGTATTACTGCGCCCCTATGGGCAGGCGAGCGGTGGTGCGGAATGCCGTAAAGCGCCTGTTAGAATACAGCGGGTCAAGTAACATTCTTATGTTCCCACATCTGTATGTGGTGTTAGGGTCTGTCTGTTTGTCTCTGTGGGCCTCTTTGTCTCTATGTGTCTGTCTATGTGTCTGTGTTTGTCTCTATGCATCTGTTTGTCTCTGTGTGTGTCTGTCTGTGTCTGTCTGTCTATGTGTGTGTGTTTGTCTCTATGCGTCTGTTTGTCTGCGTGTGTCTGTTTGTCTCTGTGTCTGTCTATGTGTGTGTGTTTGTCTCTATGCGTCTGTTTGTCTGCGTGTGTCTGTTTGTCTCTGTACCTGTCTATGTGTGTGTGTTTGTCTCTATGTGTCTGTTTGTCTCTGTGCATGTCTGTTTGTCTCTATGCGTCTGTTTGTCTATGTGTCTGTCTGTCTGTGTGTGGGTTTGTCATTATGCGTCTGTTTCTCTATGTGTCCCTGTCCCTACAGTCCTGTCCTTCCACCAAGGACAGAAAAACCAACACTACTTGCGACAAGTGTAAGAAATACATCTGTGTTGAGCACACTCATAGTCATGCTGTGATTCATGCATCTGAACACACTCTTTCTCACACACATGCACATACACACACAAATATAGTTTTTGTTAACACCAAATTAAGATAAATCAATAAGCAGCACACAAGGGTTAAAAAGCCTACACACAGAATTTTAACATGTAATCCAAATGTTGTTCAGTTAAAACAAGTGGGACTTTGCCCCTTTAAAAGTGAAACAACTTATACAGTTAACACCTAAGTTGACAGATTGATACTTACCCTAATGACGTAGCCAGTCTGGTCGTTACCATCAGCGTCCATCACCTCCTTCCCCTACTAACACAGTACGTAAAACTGACGGGACACATTGGTGTAATTGTGGTAACTTTGCGACGGTACCAGCAGCGGACCTTGCTGACACCTAGCTGACGCTTGCCTTTTCAGTCGCAAAATAACCAAAATAGCCGTCCTCAAGGACACTGTAAGGGAACGTAGCCGCCACTGCTGCTTAAATCCGTAACTACGATGTAATTAAATAACATGACAATGTGGTTACATCACAGTCCCAATCTGACTTTATTGGAAATGTGTCACAGTGGGTCAGAACATTTGTAAATGACTTAGGTTTTAAAATAAATGTTGAAGTCATAGTTACAGAATTGTAATAATGAGGAGAAATCCTGCATGTCTGTTTTGTGTGTAATTTCTCATTTACAGTTAATATTAACACTAAAGATTTGCAGTCTAGGCCTAATAAAAATAATGATTAAAAATATGCCTATGAATAAAGTCCTAATTTTGCAACCTAAATGTGAGCAATGAAGGCTGAGCAGTGAACGTAAAACAAAGAATGCAAGGCATTGGGCTACTTTCTTAGGTGACACAATTGAAGAACTAGACAAACAAGTTACACACTCTGGTACAGTAGGTGGCTGTATGCACATTAAAGTTGTTTGCGATCCGCCACTAAACCCAGCGAAGAAGAAAAGACGACGACGGGTTAAACTTCCGCTCCGTTTGAAACAGAAACGATTTAGAAAGACCAACACGCTGTCTTTCTCCCCGCGACAACACAGATCCTGTAAGTATCTCAATTTCAATGTATACATAGCTAGCTATGTATTTTGGTATCGTCCCAGATAAAACACCAACGTTATGTGCAAGCTACCCTTTTGTAATGATTATCTATATGCAGATGCTCTTTCCAATGATAGCTAACTAGCTAGCCAGCTAACGTGATTAGCCTTTTCTGTACATCATGGCTAGCTAAGTAGCCTACGTAAAATTACTCTGTCGCAATTATTGTTATAACTTTCGCTTTTGTGTAATTGTAGCTTAAATTATAATGTTGGCTTGGCAACTTGAGAATATTTCAGTTGTGTACACTATAACTTTTATGAAGTGTTGTCGTGGGCCATTGTTTCCTAATTACGGGCAATGGTGGACTCTTCTCGAGTCTAGCAGGCTCGCGCGAGCTCCTGCACGTTCGTACTGTTTCATCGCTTGGAATAAAATGCAATAATTAGCTTACTCATTGATTTCGCATTAACCCACGACACCGTTAGTATGTGTTTGTTTTTAGGCATTCATTTTTCCGAAGTTAACGTTAACAGAATACTAGAAGCCCCAACAACGGAGCTAGGCTAGCTAGCAGGATTTGTTATAGCAGCCATCTTGGCGTTTTTGGTTACAGCAGCCATCTTGGTGGATTTCATGTTACTCTTAACTGTTGAAATGGTTGCTCATTCTGTCTGTCAACGGGTAAAGAATTGTGTACTATGTTTTCACTCACATACAAATCCAAATTTTGCATAATAGGTACTCATGATGTAGACTACTAATATAGTGTCTTACAAAATCTATTTAATTACTGAGTGTGAAGGGTGGTAGACATGTTGCCCTGTTCCTCTCAACGTGTCAGAAATCACGTGGTCCTGTGGAGTGTGCATGTCAGCCAACGAGAGGGTCACCCACCCACTCTCTCTCTCTCTCCCTCTCTCCCCTCCCATGACGGGGACAGGCGTGGCCAGGGGCAGTCCTGGGACAGCACCACAGGCTCTGTGAGTCTTGTTCAGTTAAATGTCCTCATGAGTATTAACAGAAGAGCACAATATACATATGCACACATACACTCTAACATGTCGCTCTCTCCTCAGCTCAGCCCAATGGTCTCTGATGGTTCTGTCTGGCCAGCCCTTAGGTGGAGAAACACCTGATCATCAATATAGGCAGGCACACGTAAGTACAAATGCACATACGTTTCCATAGACGGGATAAACAAATGGGAATATTGATATTGAGTTAATGTTAGCGGTAGACATGTGAGATTCATAAGACGCATCACTGACGCCAGTGACGCCACAATATCAGGGAAATTGAGCAATTGCTTCCCTGTAGTGCAAACTTGCAAGATTCGCTCAGTTATTAACCCTTCTTGCCTTTTTTGTTGTTGGTTTTCTCTCTCCTCCTTCCTCTCTGTGCAGTTCTCCTGTGTGCTGAGCCGCTATCCCATGTATTGCCACTGCTGACAGGGTAGAGCTCAGCCCCATGCAGAAGTGAGTGATGAGGAGAGGGAAGATCATTTTCCCGTTTTTTTTCCCTCCAGTTTTAGGAACCGTCTCAAGAATGTGTTCCCCACTTTTATGCCTTTAAATCAGGGTTGGAGTAGTAAGCTCTCATTTACAATGACGTATAATCACTCTATATTTGAACTTGTACTACAGGTGAGATAATCCTTTTTAATGGTCTCTCTCATTCGCTCTCGTAGCTGTGATGTTAGAGTTGTGCAAGACTTGGGTGTTCTCCTGCTCTGAGTGCCCATTCTCCTATACCTCCCAGATCTACCTCCACAAGCACATCAAGAGGAGCCATGACAACCTCTGTCTCTGCTGAGGAACACACAGAGCATTATGAAGTAGCCAGTGCCTTGGCGAAGGTGTTTTAGCAGCAGTCATCAATGGATTAACTCCCAAGACACAAGGAAGAGACAGCGCAACACGCGCTATGACTCCAGTGACGAAGGTAATATAATAAAGTGCATTCAACAGTCCCAAAAGAGTACTACTTGAGTTGACTAATCTGAGCTAATTTACCTCTACTATATGTTCCAGTGCCCAGCAGCCGGTCGGCAGAACTCAGACCAGACCAGCTATGCCAGGTGCCAGAGCCGGAAGGCCTGCTCTGCCAGTTATCAATGCAGGTATCCATGCATGTTTGTGTTGGTGAAATGTCTATGCATATTTGCACACTTACAGTTAACTCAGGACTTTCTGAAGACTCATGTACTCAGTTCACTAATTCGCTCATCTCACATCTCACTACTCGGCAGTAGATGTTCATCGCCCGGGTCCTTTGAGCCAAGGCGCTGTGAGCCCAGGCCCTTCAGACGTCCAGGCACGAGCAGCATGCATCAGCGATTAGAACCCCGGCCAGACCAGGTCAGGGTCTGACATGTCTCATGTCGAGTTGATTCTTCCCCTTATGCCAGAATCACTACGCCGCCAGCACCATAGTTTCCTGCTCATCCCTTTATCCTCTGGTTTTCAGGTAGTTCTCTGATGCCATCGCCTGTGAGACCAACAGCTCCAGCAGTGTTGCCATCAAGCTCTGCAGATGCTGGTATGCTGAATTTTGTGAACTACTTCATGCTGCATGTAGGGATATACTTTGAGTTGAATATCCATTATGGGACCGTACAATTACTTATAGCCACATCTGTGTTTAATATCCAGACTTCCAGAGGATGATCAGCAGTTCTCCAGCGTCATGCAGAGTCTGAGGGAGATGGCACAGACAATGATGAGGCTGGAGCAGAGGCTGGAGCAGAGACTGTCCAGCGAGTCTGCAGACAGCTATCGGGGAGCAGTACTGGATGACCTGCACCCTGCTAAAACGGAGGAGGAGCTGCTGGTCTTGGAGGAGCAGCTGAAGGACAAGGATCATCAAAGGAAGATGGTGAGTAACTTCAGGGCAGAACTTTGTTCCTTATTTTTGCAGGGAAG
Source organism: Borostomias antarcticus (assembly GCF_949987555.1). Taxonomy (NCBI): domain Eukaryota; kingdom Metazoa; phylum Chordata; class Actinopteri; order Stomiiformes; family Stomiidae; genus Borostomias; species Borostomias antarcticus. The sequence goes on from NW_028175989.1 coordinate 155,387, forward strand.
TGTTAAGGAAATGTAAAAGTAAATGATTGTCTTTATGTTTTGCAGACACGATATCTGAGTTCCATTGGCGGCAAAGATCTGCCAGATGTGGTCCGGCGGGTGCTGTCAGCCATTGCCATACACAGAGTGTGGTGTGTCTACAGCATCCATGGGAAGAGGGGGAAGAAGCCTCTGAAGAATATGACCCTCTACAATGTCATATTACGTAAGGGATTGTTCATATTTTCGCAAAATAATACATTGTCTTTGCTTCATGCCATGTGCATTGAAACCATTCCCTTTTTGGTTAAAAGGTGCAGTTATGGCCTGTAAGCCAAGCACCACTGTGACGGAGGTGTCTGCCCAGCTGCAGGAGATGCTGAAACATGCCCCTGCTCGATGCAAAAAGGTACGTGATGTCAGGCAGTTAATTTTCTCGTATCCAGTGACATGGCACGCTTCCAATGAACGTATGCGACTTGCTTTTACAGCCATTTCATTATGTCCTTAGGCATCTGCTCCAGCCCAGCTGACCTCCCTAGCCCAGCCCCTGACCGCAGCTCCAGCCCTGACTACAGTGGAGTATTCAGATGAGGATGACCTCTTCTGCCCAGACCCTCGATTCAGATGTGGGTGACCCCCAGCCCGTCTCCCTAAACCTGCCTTTCCAGCCTGCCAGGATGGATGCCTTTTTTGTAAATAGTTTTTGTAAATTTTAACCTTTTTTTTGTGGGATACAACGGTCTGTTCCCGGTCTGCCTGCCACAGAATGCGCACTTTGTTTCATTTTTGTTTTTAGAACTTTTGCAATTGTCAGATAATGGGTTGCTAGCCAGAGCTTGTACATACTTTTTTTTGCTTTTCTGGCTGTGCGTAATGTGACAGACCGTAAACCTCATCCTTGTAAATATGTATACTTTTAATTTGTAATGTACTTTGTGTAATAAAATGTTCTAAACTGTTAATGGTTTTCAGTCTTATATTGGTTTGTATCATAATGCTTGCTGCTATATCCCCATATAGCATTAATTCGTTTTTGTACTGGTAAATGCTAAATATAGCCAGTGGTACTGCAAATGCTAAATATAGCCAGTGGTCAGGGCTTAATAAGTAAGTGACCATATTTGCACCGTGCGAAAAAGACGTGCAGACCAAGTCATATAAATACCTGTAAATCTAGTGTCAGCCAAGTGAGTTTATTACGGAAGTTCCTGCCCACGTTTTTTGCACGCGGCCGCAACCATATTTGCACCGTGCGAAAAAGACGTGCAGACCAAGTCATATAAATACCTGTAAATCTAGTGTCAGCCAAGTGAGTTTATAACGGAAGTTCCTGCCCACGTGATCACGTGCGTTCTTTGCACGCGGCCGCAACTTCTGAATGACGTGTCGTTCTAACGTAGCGGCTACTAATCGGCAGATCTCGCGTTTCCGTAAATGGCCGCGTAATTTCCGCACGTGGCGCAGATTAATCGTCACCTATAGCGGCCGTATGTACAACGTTTGCGCAACCTGCGTGTGTTAGTAGGGTCACAGTCATGTTAGTCAGCACACCGGGGCGGTTCCCATAGATGGAGGAGAGGTATGCGGAAACGTACCCGTAGAACTGGTACCATCCCCCATAGTCAGACAGAGGGGCAGCCTTGATGTTTTCTGAAAGAATACAGCCCACAAGACAACAGAAAAAGACATTTCAGCATGTTGGAGAGACACACACACACACACACACACACTGTGGCCTCAACAGGGCCGTCTGGTGTTTCATACCCAGAGGCAACACAGTGCACTTACAGCACACACACACAGACAATAACAAAGGGATAATACAAACTTACCCAGTATAATGGAATCTTTGCCCTGGCCTGCTCCTGGCACTGGGACAGGGAGTCTGCAGGGAGAACCCGGGCCATTTTTGCCTTCTTTACTTGGATCTGGTGCAGGACCAGCTCTCGGCTCACCTCGTGTATAGCCTTCTTGACGTTCCTTATGGCAAGTTTTATTTCTTGTGACTTGATGTGGTGATGCGGTGGGGGGCACTGCTCCATGTATTTTAAAAAGGACACTACATTGAGCATATAAATTCTCGCTGTAGTGACCTTCACTTTCGCATTTTTGAAAGCAACAACCCATCTGTCAAAAAGCAAGGCTGTATTTAGTCATTGTTCACATCAGAACTGTGTTATGACAAATTAGTAACAACTGTGATGATCACTTACTTGTGAATGCGGTCGAGATTCACTGCAAACTCCCAGCCCCACAGCTTAGGCTGGCTGAAGGCCATGTAATGGAGGTAGGATTTGACGCGGCTCACTCTGGCACCTACGTTTTCCCTCAAGAGTTGGAGTGGGATTGAATCCCTCCAGGTGGCACAGGTATTCGTGGAGGTAGTGTTCTGTGAAGACACGTGGGAAATATATGATTTACATTACATAATGCATCATGTCCCTCCACACACACACACAGATACATACACATAAAAAGTTTGTTCTAGCTTACCGATTGACTTTGGGAACGCCAGTGTCCTCATGGCAGATGCCTTGCCGCTGCCAGACCCGACGACCCAGTTCTCCTCACCTCCTTCTTCTTCTTCTTCCTCCTCGGCAGCCTGTGGGAACAAAAGTGGATAAATGGAATGGCCTTTGTATAGCGTGTTGGGTAAAAACACTATAGAAGTGCAGTCCATTTAGCATTTCATTTACCTCAGGTCCAGACCTCTCTCCCTCCTCTCTACTGTGAAGGCCGACCCCGCCCAGACCTTCTCCCTCCTCCTCCTCCTCAGAAAACTGTGAGAACACCAGTGGGTGAATAAGATGACCTTTGTATAGCGTGTCTTGAAAACACACCCTTACGTGTATGGATGTGAATGCTTATGTAGGCTAGTGAATGAATGCAAAATTACTAGGGGTGCAGGCTATTCAAGCCTCTATATCGTTTGCATCGGTTCAGGGAATAATATGTTACAATGTTGCACTTGGCACTTGGGTCGTTTTTGTTCAACTGGCAATCTGGACAAAGCAAATATATAATATAACTGGGAGTATAATATAATTATAATTATATAGGAGCATTGGTGTGAGTAAAAAGAACTGTGCTTTATCCCTCTGGAGTCTGCGCCTGCGGTGGCGCGGGCGTCATACGTTTTTATAGATTTTTCAGCCATATCAACACGCACATAAATCATATACATAATTTGACACCGTTGTTTTGTGTATAAGATGTCTGTTTCGTGTCTTGAGATTTACAGCGTTTATGTTGGTTCCTGAAGGCATCCTACACCGCCTTCTCTGAATCTCCATTGGTTGGAGCTTTCCCCATGGATTCAGCTGTCTATCAGTCTCAGACATAATAAACCAATGACCATCCACATTATTCACCACTTTCTATCAACAATTGGATAAACCTGGGCCATGTGGTTTGCAAACAACTAGGGAGGATGTTTTGAATCCGGCTGGGATAACGTTACCTGAATGAACTTAGGCTACCTGAGGAGATAAAATGAGCAAACAAACACAAAACAGGAGATGTGCTGAGGTTTTAGAGGCAGTCTTTGAGTCCAGCTCATCAGAAGAGGAGCTTGGGGAATTTGGAAACGTGACAACAATTTGGATCTCGTCGATGATGTAAGTTTGGCTAGCTTTGCTAACGTTAGCCCATTCTTACCGGTAATGTTGACGTTACTGTAATGTTGCCACCTGCTTATGTTAGCTAGCACTGTTTATGTTAGCACTGTATGTTAGCTAGCTCTGTTTGTTTATGTTTTATGCTTAGCCACTGTTTATGCACACAAAATGATCAATCCTACTGTAAGTTACCTCATGAACTTATCAAGAATAAATATCCGCTCATTATATTTGTGCGTAAAGGGAGTAACTTAGGGTGGTTTCACACATATAGTTTTGTGCGCACCAAACGAGCTTTGGGCCCGAGAGCGCTCTGTATGGGCCTGTGTGAAGACAACAATCGCAGACAAGTGCACACTAAAACAGCCACTCCGAGACCCTCCTGAAGAGGTGTTTTTAGAAGCGGTCACAACCTACATCCATGGGTCGCAACCGATTTCTAGGGCGCTCCAGTTGTTGTGTGAAACTGCCCGTTCTCGGACGGATGTTTGACCTAAAAAGACCCCGTAGTCAGATGCGCTGTGCATTGTGGGGCGCACTGTTTGTTTACTTGACTCTCCAGTGGAGAGCGAGCTAGCTATCGAGCTAGCTAGCGAGCTAGCGCAAAGGTGATGAGGGACTGAATAACGGAAATATTATAACTTTAATAACCGAAATAAGAGGACAAGAAACATAAATAAGCACTAGTGCTATGAGCAACAGGTGTTGTAACATCTCCATGTTTACGTCTTGTTTACATCTCAAGCCGGTCTACTTTTGTCATGGAAACATCATTGGTGCGCACTACATCTTGCGTGGCCTTGCGAAGCTTGCGCTTATGTTGTTTGCGTCGACTATAAATCCGGCCTAGGCGCGGCTGTGCTTCTCCAAAGTGCGCCAACTTCTTGTTTCAGTCAAAACCAAATCTAAAGTAGGCCTAATGATTTACGTCCTGCAAAATATACATCTTTCTATCCAACAATGAATGTTTAATTTTCCAGTGAATGTCTGTTTTGCACACGTGTGTGCGTGTGTGTGTGTGTGCGCGTGCCCAGGCCCAGGCCTTTGGCCCATAGTTGTCCAGTTTACCTACTCGGTTAGCTTACCCTGTGTTGTTAGTCCTGCCTGTTGTTTTGTCTCATTGGTCTTCTCTGTTCTTGTAAAGCGTCCTTGGGTGTATTGAAAGGCGCTTTATTAATCTAATTTATCATTAATGTTGTTTCTCTGTTTTGTATTTTTCAGAAAAGAGAAGCACACACCAGCCACGTTATCCACGCCAGTTTCCATCCTAGTTGGTTCTTCTGAGATGCGTTCAAGACCACCGGCTTTGCTATCAGATATCTTGTTCATAGTTTGATACACTTCATGAGATGGTTTATTTATTGATTTTATTAATTTATGGAGTAACAAGTCCATTGTTTGTTTGTTCATTCCAGTGAAAAATTACAAGTAACTGATACGTTTGGAGAAAGAGAACCTGTTTCCTTGGTCTTTTTATTTCCAGACATTCCATGAAAGTTTATGTGGTGTGTAGTCATTATTCAGTATTATTACATCCCAGTATTACATTTGGGGAAAGTAAAGTGAAAAACAACAATTTACTAAAAAATGTATTTTACATAATTGTATTTTACACCGTGTCCTAACTACACGCGACGCGAGCGAGCGTCAGCGACAAAATGCGTTCCATTGCTTTGTTTTCTATTGTTATGTCCTAACTGGACGCGAGCGATGCAGCACGAAACGGCGCAACGTTTTAACTGCCCTTTTGACGCTCGCCCTGTTCCTATTTCCCTCCTGTCGCTCGCGTTGACAGGCGTCTGTCTTCAGTTGGTAATATAGACAAATGACGTAACAGAACAGGACATTTAACGGTTTCAGTTAGGACAGCAAGCATGCGATGTCGCGTTCTTTGCTCGCGTCGCAAGCAGTTAGGACATGGTGTTAGGCTTTGATTATAGATGTATTTGTCTATTTTAACTAACTTTTCTATGCTATTTCATTTATATATATATACACATACATACATACACGAGGTGCAACCGAAAAGTCCCTGGATTGTGTCAGCCATGCTCATGCCTCTATTTGAATTGAAAAAACAATGATATCCCTGTGTTGCCCTATATCTCACGACTATTCTGGTATAATATTGTCCTGGTAGCGTTTGGAGAGATCACAAAATGGGGCTTTAAACATGTTTTGGCATTGGAGATCAAAGTCTTTGTTTGGTGAAACAATGAGTCAATTTAATGAATTTAGCTGGGTTTCATGAAATAGGATATTGTTTGTTTACTCCCAGGGAGCTATCCAACATTGTTCTTGCTTCTTCATGGATTTTACTCTTAATATATCATAGAAAACCTTTTAGGCAGCCCAGTGAGCACACAAGTAGGTAAATATTATAAACCATTAGTAATAAAGAATTGGAAACATCTGCCATAATGGCAGTAAAGGCCTGTCTCTCAGGAATGATTGCTATATTAAACGAGTGAGTTGTCTCCTCACATTGACTCAATGTCACTTCCCCAGAGACGGATCCCAGAGACGTCATGTGCTCCTCTGCCCACTCCAGAGACTCACCCTGCACGGCCCTGAGCTTCCTGTGTTACATTCTCTATGCTTCCTAAAGAGTTACTCCCTCCCTGTCTGAAGCACTTCCTGTCTGGGTTTCACTCCCTGTGTGTGTGTGTGTGTGTGTCTCTCTCTCTCTGTGTGTGTGTGTGTGTGTGTGTGTGTCTCTCTCTGTGTGTGTGTCTCTGTGTGTGTGTGTGTGTGGGTGTGTGTGTGTCTCTCTCTCTCTCTGTGTGTGTGTCTCTCTCTCTCTCTCTCTCTCTGTTTATGTGTGTGTGTGTGTGTGTGTGTGTGTAGGTGTGGGGGGGTGTGGGTGTGTGTGTGTGTGTGTGTGTGTCTCTCTCTCTCTCTCTCTCTGTGTGTGTGTGTGTGTGTGTGTGTGTGTGTGTGTGTCCAACTGTGGCAAAGCAAGTTTTCACCTTCAGTTGATCTTTACACATTATTTCAAATAGGTATTTCTTCTACTCTAATTAGAACACTGAAGTACACAACGACAGTGTTGGAGTAACAGTGAAGTTACTCTTGATTTATTCATTGTTAATTTAATCTTGTGTCAGATTCAGAGAAGGATTGGGGACGCTGGTGTCCTGGAAAGCGTCACTGCTCACCCACTGGCCTCTCAGGGAATCTTCCTCCAGGACTAAACATCCCTGAAGGCCAGGGACCTTGTGGGGCTTTTCCAGGCAGCTGTCAGTCAGTCCCAGGGTCCAATAGGAGAAGGATGGAGGCAAGGACTATTGGGTTCTGGGAGGATTGGCTCCTGGATGTTGAAGGTATGGGTCTCTGTGAAATGTGTTACAAAATGTCTGTATATTCTATGAATTAAATGGGATATGCCTTTTTGATTTTCGTTTATACAACCTATTAATGGCTATGAACAACACAAAAAAGGGAAAGTGAAATTATTCACACTATCATAGTGACAGCAGTAGCTATGGTGACTCGGCCATCACTTCACTGGTTTTTATTATTGTGTTCTCTAATTTCTCTTAAATCTTTTGATGACATCATCACAGGACCCTCCACTTCAGGTGGACAACCCTTCCTGCTCCACCATCAGTGAGATAGGCTCCTTAACAGTCCCTGTAAAGAGTGACCACTGAGTAGCCTGTACCTCACTGAGGGTGGAGCAGATCAGGGCTGTCCTAAAGGGGATTATCTAACACCAAAATAACACAGCAGTGAAGTCTAGGCATTGAAGTAGGAGGAGGAAATCCTGTTTAATCAGGAAAAATCACATCCCTGCAATATCATGTTTTGGTCCATGTCTATGTAGGTGGACAGGCCCAGCCTGTCACTCTGGAGGATGTGCTGGTATTTGCCTCAGGCCTGCGGTGAATCCAGCCATGGGTTTTGGGGCCACAGCTGACGTGTTTACATCCTGAGGGCCTCGCCAGGTTCTGTGTGCCTGGTGTTTTATTCTTTACCTCCTGTATCACTGCTGCTGTGACTACCCCCCCCCCCCTGGGGTTAATAAAGGTTTGATCTTCTCTTAGGCTCCCTGGGGCAAATACATGCTCCCTTGTTAGGCTCCCTGGGGCAAATACATGCTCCCTTGTTAGGCTCCCTGGGGCAAATACATGCTCCCTTGTTAGGCTCCCTGGGGCAAATACATGCTCCCTTGTTAGGCTCCCTGGGGCAAATCCTTGCTCCCTTGTCCTCCTCCTGCCTGGAGGCCAGACGTACCTGGAGGTCAAGGACAACATGGAGCTGGTTTTGGTTCAGCGGACCAGTTTGGGGAGGCCTGGTCTGAGGGTGAGACGTGTTGTGATGAGGGGTCAACGGCTCAAGGGATTAGGGAGTGAATGAATGAATGAATTATTGAATTAATTAAAGGATGGGCGCATGAATGAATAAATGACTGAATGAATGAGTCCCATATCATGTTTCTGAGATTGATTTCGTATGGGACACATTTCAGAGATGCTGTCTTTGAACATGAACAAATGAGAGAACAAATGTATGGGTAGGTTTTAGGACAGAGACTGCCTCTTCAGTAGCGTCCCTTCTCCTTTACTCACATCCCTTCTCTCTCTGGGTTTCCCTGGTGGGCTGACCGGTTGGGACTACTGGGATTGAGTCACGTGTCCCTGTTTCTGTTATGTCCTTGTGTCCCTGTTACCACGCTCCTCCCTCTCCCTACCACACTCCTCCTGCTCCTCCCTCTCCCTACCACACTCCTCCTGCTCCTCCCTCTCCCTACCACACTCCTCCTGCTCCTCCACGCTCCTCCCTCTCCCTACCACACTCCTCCTGCTCCTCCCTCTCCCTACCACACTCCTCCTGCTCCTCCCTCTCCCTACCACACTCCTCCTGCTCCTCCCTCTCCCTACCACACTCCTCCTGCTCCTCCCTCTCCCTACCACACTCCTCCACGCTCCTCCCTCTCCCTACCACACTCCTCCTGCTCCTCCTGCTACTCCCTCTCCCTACCACACTCCTCCTGCTCCTCCACGCTCCTCCCTCCCCCTACCACACTCCTCCTGCTCCTCCCTCTCCCTACCACACTCCTCCTGCTCCTCCCTCTCCCTACCACACTCCTCCTGCTCCTCCCTCTCCCTACCACACTCCTCCTGCTCCTCCCTCTCCCTACCACACTCCTCCTGCTCCTCCACGCTCCTCCCTCTCCCTACCACACTCCTCCTGCTCCTCCACGCTCCTCCCTCTCCCTACCACACTCCTCCTGCTCCATGCTCCTCCCTCTCCCTACCACACTCCTCCTGCTCCTCCCTCTCCCTACCACACTCCTCCTGCTCCTCCCTCTCCCTGTCACACTCCTCCTGCTCCTCCCTCTCCCTACCACACTCCTCCTGCTCCTCCCTCTCCCTACCACACTCCTCCTGCTCCTCCCTCTCCCTGCTCCTCTCACCTGTGGTCATTTGGACCTGGGCGTGTTTTTGTTCTGTAACTGTTATTTCAGAGAGTAATAAAAAGACCCTGTGATGAACAGATATGAATGGATGAGTGTGTATTTCAACAGAATTGCTTATTAAAACCAGCTTGACAATGTCATTCTAGAACTCAGCTATCTGATTCATTTGAAGACTGAGCTACAACAACAACTCCAGGTTCCTTATGGCATGATGCATGTGGCTTGCTGTCTTACCCTATGGGGCACATGTGTAGCATATAATTAAGCAAAAAAACCACGAGAGGCTGTGTTTTATAGTGATTTTATAACAGCTAGGGGGCGTTGTTAGGCACGACGCGAAGCGGATAACACTATAACACACAGCCTCGAGTGGTTTATTGCTTTTATACAACGGTTACTACAGCTATTAGTGTAAAATAGACACACAGCAATGTAAAATATTAACATTTATTCAAAACGAAGCATCATTCCCTCAATTCCGCCGAGCAAAATAGTTCCCCTAACAAATGGGTTGCCAAGCAACAACAACAACAACTACAATGCATTGGATCAAATGGGAGGCGCATTAAAATTGAAAATGGAATGATATGCGGTCCCAGGTGTGTGTTACAAAGTATTTTAACACGGCTTCCAGCCAATCAGAATCAAGAACCAGAACTAACCGTTGTATAATGGGGAGTTTGGACCTCTGAAGAGGTACTAACAAGATGGGAGAGTGTTTAACTCACCCGTTCGTTATAAAAGAGGCTGATCAATCATATGAAAATGTGTATTTAACTATGTTAAATGACCTGTGTGTGTGTGTGTGTGTGTGTGTGTGTGCGTGAGTGTGTGTGTGTGTGTGTGTGTGTGTGTGTGTGTGTGTGTGTGTGTGTGTGTGTGTGTGTGTGAGTGTGAGTTCTGTGTGATTTCTGCATGATGGGGATCAAAACACTACTAATGAGTTGCCTCATCTTCACACCTTGGCTTATTTTGACTCTTGTATTGCATCAGATCATTACGTTACAAACAAAACAACATTGCAAGCATAATATTCTAAACTAACAACTAATGAGACAATGACTTGAATTATGTCTCACTGTAGGCTGTGTCTTGAGTGATCTAAGTTCCTGATGGAAAGTGTAGATCTGTACACTATCATGGACAGCCACTCTTTTAGGATCACGGTTGTGTGTGTATGGTGCTTTTGTTAAGTGTACTGTATGCCCCTATGTGTGTGTGTGTGTGTGTGTGTGTGTGTGTGTGTGTGTGTAAGTGGACTGCACTTATATAGCTTTACAATGGCATCTCATTCATCCATTCACACACACATTCACACACCAATGGCGGGAGCTGCCATGCCAGGTGCTAGCCTGCTCATTGGGAGTGATTTGGGGCTCAGTGTCTCGCCCAAGGACACTTTGACATGTGGACAGGAGGAAACAGGACAAACCACAAACCCTACGGTCATTGGACAACCCACTCTACCTCCTGAGCCACAGCCATCCCAACAGCCGTGTGTGTTTGTGTGTGTGTGTGTTTGTTGTGTCAGGCCTGTGTGTGTGTGTGTGTGTGATTATGTATGTTATACAGTACTGTAGCAGGGCTCATTGTGTATGCATGTGTACATGCCCCAACACAGACACACACACACACACACAAACAGGTATAAACTACTTCCTGTCTCTGGTTCCGTTCTTGGCTGCAGTCCAGAAGTCAGATCTAGGTCTTTTACATCACCTCTAGACATATATATAAACACAAAAAGAGCATAATAATAAATAGTTCTCTCCCGGTTTGTAAGACCTTTGAGTAATGAATTCAAGACCTATTAAGGCCTTTAATTTAGATAAATTAATTTAGAATTTTTAAGGACCTGCCGGATACCCTGTCTTATAAAGTTGGTACTATTCTTTTTCTCTCTGTATAACCAATGTTGTCACAAGCTACATAAATAAATCATTCCTATTAACTTCCATTGTAAAGAGAGGTGCTTTACTGCGTACGACATCACAGCGGCTGGATTTCTACTCACGTTATTGGTTATTGGCCATAACTCTAGACACACTTGATACTGAATTGACTGAATTACTCACTGCTGCCGCCCATGTTGGGGATGATGCATTACATTACATTACATTATTTGCATGTTTTATTTACATGTTTTAAAGTTTAAAATTTGTCATAGTTAATAACTCAGCGTAAATGTTCTCCCGCTAATCAGATACCTCAACGCGAGTCTCTCAACACCATTTAAGATGTAATGCATCATCCCCAACATGGGCGGCAGCAGTGAGTAGGCTAAACAAAGCGGAGAACGCCGAATCGCCGGTAGAAGAAGACAGTCGATGCGCTGTGGATATAAAACATTTAAGTGTACAAATTTGCCTTTTATTTGAAAGTTGTGGGACTACAAACTGTAGCGACCTCGGAGAAAAGGCTTTCATCTTTCCAACGATGTGTTTACTTTGGTGAGTAACGAAACGGTTTTGTCTGTAGACTCGGACGAGCGGGCCGAGGAAGCGCTTTCATAGGTAAATTGCATTGAGAGTAACAGGGCGTTATCTGTAGGATATCGCCCTGGACCAGGTCTAGGGCCAACTTAGAACCTAATACTTTTTGGGACAGCTCCGAATCACAGGGCAGATCCATTATTTTTCACCACAAGTATATTTTTGACATGTCTCCTCTAAGTAGGCCTATTAGTATCCTAATGTCACTGTGCGCTGATGCATTAACGGGCAGGGCTATGCGATCTCTGAGGGCTCTTCTAGTTGTCTTTAGTGCCATTAAAGGTCTGCTCTGCTTCTAAATGTAGCTACTGGTATGTCTTGGTTTTATTACACAAGGGAATAATAACATAACATTACATAACATTTCAGTTAGCTTTCTTCAAACATGCAATATTGTGTAATGATGATTTATGATGTTGATTACACACTGTGCAGGGACAGTAGCTCCAGTCAGGGTCAAAGGTTGTTCCCTCCCTCTCCTGCCCTGTTTAAATCCAGAGAAGATCTGCACAGGATCACAGGACCACTAAACCGCTGGCCATGTCAAAGACCACACCCCAAACACAGAGTGGTGAGTCAACTACACACACACACACACACACACACACACACACACACACACACACACACAATCTCTCTCTCTCTCACTAAGTGAAAATGTAGCATATTCAAATCTAGCTTTATCAATGCTGATCTTAATATTTGATGTCATCAAGCCGGCAGTTCCTCACATCAAGTAATATGAAATTAATCATAATAATTAATGAAGGCATGTATCCATTAGACCATCCTTCTGGCAACAATCATGTGAACTCACAACTCAGAAACAGACAATAACTGTTCATTAAGTTATGGATGTTTCAAATATTTAATCGATGAGCTATTTTTGCTTGACTATTGTGAATGTGTAATTCACCATTTCAAAGATATTTGCTTGTGTGTTTGTAAGGTTCAGAGAGTAATACTGTATATCTCCATGGCAATACCCCACTATTCACTTGAGGCTGTGGGTAGCAAAGGAGTGGCACATTAAAGACTGGTGATCGGTTACTAAAGGGACACCTAGACAGACATGCGTACTGCACAGTTACCGTATGTGCAGGTACAGTATGTGAGTAGTGTATGGGTATACCGTACAACAGATCTGGTTGGCTAATGGAACTAACAGTAGCAATGAAAAAGGAGTGGAACAGCGCAAATAGCAATGAGTGAAACAGCCCAACCTACAGTGAAGTTACCACGAAAGCACCTGCTGTGCTTGGTGTTCTGTTATGAATCATCCTGGTTATTATCAGCCCAGAATCACTGCAGAGCTGACAGACCTGTTATGAATCATCCTGGTTATTATCAGAATCACTGCAGAACTGACAGACCTGTTATGAATCATCCTGGTTATTATCAGCCCAGAATCACTGCAGAGCTGACAGACCTGTTATGAATCATCCTGGTTATTATCAGCCCAGAATCACTGCAGAGCTGACAGACCTGTTATGAATCATCCTGGTTATTATCAGAATCACTGCAGAGTGACAGACCTGTTATGAATCATCCTGGTTATTATCAGAATCACTGCAGAACTGACAGACCTGTGATGAATCATCCTGGTTATTAATAACTGACAGACCCAACTGGACTAATGGACCTGTAGTATAAGGAGTACCCCTTGTGTCAACACTTCTGTTTTACTGTATCTCAAAATTGCATAATAGATTGTAGGTTTTCTGAATGTCACTGGTGTTATGTAGCATACGACTGATAACAGTGATAAAAAGGAGTGCTGTTTAGAACTATTTGTCTTTTTATGGGAGGTTTGTAACCCCTCTTGGGAACTTGAAAGGGTTCTTGTAGCACTGAGGTGTAAACAAAATAAAATATAGTCAGTGTCCCACGCACACCATTTCCCCATCCTCCAACATTCCTTCCAGACAGTGGAACAGATCATAAGACTGCACACAGAGAGAGATGGCGTTGATGTTCTGTTTCAGCTACTTCCTGTAGTAATAAATCATAAGACTGCACACAGAGAGAGATGGCCTTGATGGTCTGTTTCAGCTACTTCCTGTAGTAATAAATCATAAGACTGCACACAGAGAGAGATGGCGTTGATGGTCTGTTTCAGCTACTTCCTGTAGTAATCGTTTCAACCCATGGATGTGCTCCTGGCCCACACGGTTACAACTGCATCAATGTAAAATATTATAATGAAGTTGTTAACCTGTGTGATTATAAGGTCTTTGAGAGGGACATCAGTGTGCTGGGAGAACACATGGTTAACAACCTCCTTGACCTGCTTCTGACCGGTACACATTCATAACGGCTCAAAGTCCCTGAAGTAATAAAAAAGACATTCATGGGCAGGGTTAACTGTCTGTGTGTGTGTGTGTGTGTGTGTGTGTGTGTGTGTGTGTGCGTGCTTGTGTGCGTGTGTATGTGTGCGTGTGTGTGTGTGTGCGTTCATATGTGTGTGTTTATAGCTTGGGCGTATTACATTTTCCAGACTGGCTGTATATCATTTCTTGTTTGTGTTACATCGCGTACTACAGTAGTCCTAACCCTAACCCTCACCCTAACCCTAGTCCTTACCTCTCCGGTATTCAGTTAGGCCGGAGACGCAGATCTAAAAGAATCTGAGATCAGCTGCACCTCTAAGCTCAGCCATCAGAAGGACAAGAATGACCTATGACCTGCATGTAGTGTGAAGACAAACTGCTCCTGACTGAGGCCTCTCTCTCTCTCTTTCTTTCTCTCTCTCTCTCTCTCTCTCTCTCTCTCTCTCTCTCTCTTTCTCTCTCTTTCTTTCTCTCTCTCTCTCTCTCTCTCTCTCTCTCTCTCTATGGCAGCGCCCAAGAAGAAGTGCCCCCTGGCCAAGGGGCTGGAGGGCATCAGCCCCCTGGTGCGCTCAGTGCAGGAGACCCCCAACCCCATCGCCACGGAGATCAAGGGCACCATTCCGTCCTGGATCAACGGCAGCTTCCTGCGGAACGGGCCGGGGAAGTTTGAGTTTGGCAACGACAGGTGAGATAGGGTTCTGTCCCCAACACCTACCTGACCCAACACCTACCTGACCCAACACCTACCTGACCCCAACACCTACCTGACCCAACACCTACCTGACCCAACACCTACCTGACCCAACACCTACCTGACCCAACACCTACCTGACCCAACACCTACCTGACCCAACACCTACCTGACCCAACACCTACCTGACCTACCTGACCCAACACCTACCTGACCCAACACCTACCTGACCCAACACCTACCTGACCCCAACACCTACCTGACCCCAACACCTACCTGACCCAACACCTACCTGACCCCACACCTACCTGACCCAACACCTACCTGACCCAACACCTACCTGACCCAACACCTACCTGACCCAACACCTACCTGACCCCAACACCTACCTGACCCCAACACCTACCTGACCCAACACCTACCTGACCCCACACCTACCTGACCCAACACCTACCTGACCCCAACACATACCTGACCTACCTGACCCAACACCTACCTGACCCAACACCTACCTGACCCCAACACCTACCTGACCCAACACCTACCTGACCCCACACCTACCTGACCCCAACACCTACCTGACCCAACACCTACCTGACCCAACACCTACCTGACCCCAACACCTACCTGACCCAACACCTACCTGACCCCACACCTACCTGACCCAACACCTACCTGACCCAACACCTACCTGACCCAACACCTACCTGACCCAACACCTACCTGACCCAACACCTACCTGACCAACCTGACCCCAACACCTACCTGACCCAACACCTACCTGACCCAACACCTACCTGACCCCAACACCTACCTGACACAACACCTACCTGACCCAACACCTACCTGACCCCAACACCTACCTGACCCCAACACCTACCTGACCCAACACCTACCTGACCTACCTGACCCAACACCTACCTGACCCAACACCTACCTGACCCAACACCTACCTGACCCAACACCTACCTGACCCAACACCTACCTGACCCAACACCTACCTGACCCCAACACCTACCTGACCCCAACACCTACCTGACCCAACACCTACCTGACCCAACACCTACCTGACCAACCTGACCCCAACACCTACCTGACCCAACACCTACCTGACCCAACACCTACCTGACCCAACACCTACCTGACCCAACACCTACCTGACCCCAACACCTACCTGACCCAACACCTACCTGACCCAACACCTACCTGACCCCAACACCTACCTGACCCAACACCTACCTGACCCAACACCTACCTGACCCAACACCTACCTGACACAACACCTACCTGACCCAACACCTACCTGACCCAACACCTACCTGACCTACCTGACCCAACACCTACCTGACCCCACACCTACCTGACCCCAACACCTACCTGACCCAACACCTACCTGACCCAACACCTACCTGACCCCAACACCTACCTGACCCCAACACCTACCTGACCCAACACCTACCTGACCCCAACACCTACCTGACCCAACACCTACCTGACCCCAACACCTACCTGACCCAACACCTACCTGACCCAACACCTACCTGACCTACCTGACCCAACACCTACCTGACCCAACACCTACCTGACCCAACACCTACCTGACCCCACACCTACCTGACCCCAACACCTACCTGACCCCAACACCTACCTGACCCAACACCTACCTGACCCCACACCTACCTGACCCCAACACCTACCTGACCCAACACCTACCTGACCCAACACCTACCTGACCCCAACACCTACCTGACACAACACCTACCTGACCCAACACCTACCTGACACAACACCTACCTGACCCCAACACCTACCTGACCCCAACACCTACCTGACCCAACACCTACCTGACCCCAACACCTACCTGACCCAACACCTACCTGACCCCAACACCTACCTGACCCAACACCTACCTGACCCAACACCTACCTGACCCAACACCTACCTGACCCCAACACCTACCTGACCCAACACCTACCTGACCCAACACCTACCTGACCCAACACCTACCTGACCCCAACACCTACCTGACCCAACATCTACCTGACCCAACACCTACCTGACCCAACACCTACCTGACCCCAACACCTACCTGACCCCAAACACCTACCTGACCCAACACCTACCTGACCCAACACCTACCTGACCCAACACCTACCTGACACAACACCTACCTGACCCCAACACCTACCTGACCCCAACACCTACCTGACCCAACACCTACCTGACCCCAACACCTACCTGACCCAACATCTACCTGACCCAACACCTACCTGACCCAACACCTACCTGACCCCAACACCTACCTGACCCAACACCTACCTGACCCCAACACCTACCTGACCCAACACCTACCTGACCCCAACACCTACCTGACCCAACACCTACCTGACCCCAACACCTACCTGACCCAACATCTACCTGACCCAACACCTACCTGACCCCAACACCTACCTGACACAACACCTACCTGACCCAACACCTACCTGACCCCAACACCTACCTGACCCAACACCTACCTGACCCAACACCTACCTGACCCAACACCTACCTGACCCAACACCTACCTGACCCAACATCTACCTGACCCAACACCTACCTGACCCAACACCTACCTGACCCCAACACCTACCTGACCCAACACCTACCTGACCCAACACCTACCTGACCTACCTGACCCAACACCTAC
This sequence comes from Borostomias antarcticus, assembly GCF_949987555.1. NCBI lineage: Eukaryota > Metazoa > Chordata > Actinopteri > Stomiiformes > Stomiidae > Borostomias > Borostomias antarcticus. The sequence goes on from NW_028175989.1 coordinate 172,607, forward strand.
CTGACCCCAACACCTACCTGACCCAACACCTACCTGACCCAACACCTACCTGACCCCAACACCTACCTGACCCAACACCTACCTGACCTTTGCATCAAACTAGACACACATACTGTATCAGGAGATATATAAACACACATGCCTTCACAGAGATGCATGTACACACACACACACATACACACACACACGCACGCACGCACGCATGTACTGTACACACACACACGCATGTCTACCCATAGGTACAGGGTTAGGGTATATATTCTATATGTATAACCCTATACACTTCCATATTGGAAGTACTGTACCGAAACCCATTGGTTTATCTCTGTCTGCATCCCCAGCTACCACCACTGGTTTGACGGCATGGCAATGATGCACCGCTTCCACATCTCTGACGGCAAGGTCACCTACAGCAGCCGCTTCCTCCGCAGCGACTCGTACACACAGAACGCCAAGACCAACCGCATCGTGGTGTCTGAGTTCGGCACGCTCGCTATGCCCGACCCGTGCAAGAACATTTTTGCCCGGTTCTTTTCTCGATTCCAAATCCCCAGTGAGTGTTCTCAGGGGCGATGGTCTGTCTGTGTTCATCTCCTCAGTACGTTGATCCATGTCTACGGCAGTGAGGCTGGGACTGGGCTGGAGCTCAGGGCTGGTTGTATTGTGTTGCACACACAGTGTAGTACAAATATACAGTATTGTGAATGGATGCTGTATGTCACACCATGGAAAGGAAGGAAGAAAGCGTGTGTGTGTGTGTGTGTGTGTGTGTGTGTGTGTGTGAGTGTGAAGTTCTGATATCTGTGTGTGTTAACAGAGGCCACGGACAACGCCAGTGTGAATTTTGTCAAGTACAAGGGAGACTATTACGTCAGCACTGAGACCAACTACATGCGGCGCATTGATCCACAGAGCCTGGAGACCAAGGAGAAGGTATTGATCCACAGAGCCTGGAGACCAAGGAGAAGGTATTGATCCACAGAGCCTGGAGACCAAGGAGAAGGTATTGACAGAACAGCTCACACACACACAGATATCATCCACAGAGATCTGTATTTCATATGGTCAGGAGATCCTCATAGTGATAGATATAGTAGATAGATACTTTCATAATCCCCATGTGGGGAAATTGGGTTTTTCAGCAGTGGAAAAGTACAGCAGCAGTGTGAAAAAAGTACAGCAGAATAAAGAATATACATAGGTAATATATAATAGATTAAATTAAATTACAAGAAATATATACATACAGAAATATGTATACTAATACTCAAAATACATACATACATGCACACATTGTGCACTGTTATAGTCTGATGGCCGATGGCACAAAGCAGCACCTGAACCATTCAGTTTTGCACCTGGGTGGGAGGAGCCTGTGGCTGAAGGTGCTCCCCATCTGCCACAGCTCATCATAGAGGGGATGAGAGGGGTTGTCCAGGAGGGACTTCAGTTTGTCCCTCATCCTCCTCTCCACCACAGCCTCCAGGCTGTCCAGTTGTTGCCTTACAACAAAGCCGGCCCTCCTCACCAACAGCCCCTCCTCACCAGCTTGTTCAGCTTGTTTGTCTCCCCAGACCTGATGCTGCCTCCCCAGCAGGCAACAGCAAAGAACAGTGTGCTGCTCCCACAGACTGGTAGAGCATCCTCAGCAGTCTGCTACACACATCAAAGACCTGAGCCTCCTGAGGAAGAACAGTCTGCTCTGTCCTTTCCTGTAGAGGACCTCAGTGTTGTCAGTCCAGTCCAGTTTGATGTTCAGGTGCACTCCCAGGAACTTGTACTGTAGGAGTCCACCATCTCACTATCCTCCCCCTGGATGGTGATGAGGGTTGGAGGCCTCCTGTTCCTTCTGAAGTCCACCACCAGTTCCTTGGTCTTGCTGATGTTGAGTGGGAGCTGGTTCTACTCAGACCATTCAACGAATCTCCTGATCACATCCCTGTACTCCTCCTCATCGTCTGCCCTGATGCAGCCCACGATAGAGGCCAAGAACCTCTGGAGGTGACACGCTGCAGAGTTGTGGCTGAAGTCAGAGGTGTAGAGGGTGAACAGGAAAGCTGACAGGACTGTTCCTTGGGGGGTGCCCGTGTTATCAACACGAGCGATGATGATGATGATGATGATGATGATGATGATAGCCAAGTTGATGTGTGCCTGTTCATGGTAGGTGGACTGGACTAACTACATAGCAGTGAACTCAGCCACAGCCCACCCACACTATGACCGTGAAGGAGCCACATACAACATGGGGAACTCCTATGGCAAGGGTGGTATGCTAAGTTCTATCTATCTATCTATCTATCTATCTATCTATCTATCTATCTATCTATCTATCTGTCTATCTGTCTATCCGTCTATCCATCTATCCATCTATCCATCTATCTATCTATCTATCTATCTGTCTATCTGTCTATCCGTCTATCCGTCTATCCATCTATCTATCTATCTATCTATCTATCTATCTATCTATCTATCTATCTATCTGTCTATCTGTCTATCCGTCTATCCGTCTATCCGTCTATCCATCTATCTATCTATCTATCTATCTATCTATCTATCTATCTATCTATCTATCTATCTATCTATCTATCTATCTATATCTATCTATCTATCTGTCTATCTGTCTATCTGTCTATCCGTCTATCCGTCTATCCATCTATCTATCTATCTATCTATCTATCTATCTATCTATCTATCTATCTATCTATCTATCTATCTATCTATCTATCTATCTATTGTTACACTGATACTGCCCCATCTACTTAAGCAATGCTGCTGATAATAACAAAATGTCAGTAAGATAACTGTTAACTACTTTGAGTAGAGTTAGATACATTAGCTAGTGAGCCTACTTGTCTCACATAACGTTAATCACCTAATATGAAGCTATAGTGCTAGCTAGCTACCTAGCTACGGTAGTTATTGATTGATTATGAACCATCAGGCTTGGCAGTGACCTAGTTTGACTTGAGTTAATGCTGGGGGAAGAAACTCACCTGACAATGGTTAGTAGGGTGACTGCTACTCACTAGTTGGTTATTATCTGTTATCGCCATCTTCATCAGCTACAAGGAACGTTACCATCTCCAGTCGAAGGAGGATTATCCTGTAAGGTTGCCGGTAGCTCCTCTTCACTACTAGTATAAGTATTTCTTGCTGCTCTTTGTTAGTGTTGTCAGTAGCCATCATGAAAAAGTTGTTACCTTTGACAGTTTGGTAAAAAAAAAAAAAAAGCATCACTGGGGTAACGTTAGCTTATTTGCTTCAGTTTTGAAATAGTGTACTGAGGTCTGAATAACTTCCTCAGATGTGCAGTAATGGAATAGTTCAAGGTAGTGACTGGGAGGGGGGGGCTGACTGAGACACTCATGAATTAGGCATTCTGACTGACCTGACTATTTAGCATATGGATTTTTAGAAATAAATAATTATTAGCAAAAAATAATTATTAACAATATGTTTATGAGGTGTTTATGGGGCCCTCTGTAAGTTGGGGGCCCAAGGCAATTGCCTACGTTTCCCTAATGGGTAAGTCCGCCCCTGGCCAAATAAAGACCCCTCGAGGTCCAGAATTGAATCCAGTATAAACCCTCAAACCTCCACCCCTGTCTGTGTTCTCCTTCTCCAGGCTTCTTCTACAACATCATCCGTGTTCCTCCTCCTGTGGATGACGGCCAGGAGGATGATGCAGCAGATCTCAGTGGAGCTCAGGTCCTCTGCTCCATTCCTGCTTCACAGCCCAGGAAACCATCCTACTACCACAGCTTTGGTGAGGAAACCCTCTCTCTCTCTATCCCCGGCCAGGCCGCTCTCTATATCTCTCTATCTCTATCTCACTAGGCTTCTCCTTACTCTGTGGGGAACTCACCTCTATGCCTGTGTGTGAGTGTGTGTGTGTGTGAGTGTGTGTGTGTGTGTGTGTGTGTGAGTGTGTGTGTGTGTGCGTGTGCGTGTGTGTATGTATGTGTGTGCGTGTGTGTATGTGTGTGTGTGTGTGAGTGTGTGTGCGTGTGCGTGTGTGAGTGTGTGTGTGTGTGTGCGTGTGTGTGCGCGTCTCCAGCCATGTCGGAGAACTACGTGGTGTTCATCGAGCAGCCCATCAAGCTGGACCTGCTCAAGTTCATGATGTACAGGATCCAGGGGAAGAGCTTCCACAAGGTCATGAGCTGGGAGCCTCAAACCCACACTTTCTTCCACGTGGTCGACAGGCACACAGGCGAGGTATATCTATGCTATATATAATATGCTCCTAGGACTAGTCATTTTCCTCTCAGATTGGTTTGTTTGTCTCCATGACCCAGCATCTCCCAAACACTGATTGGGTATGTCTCGTCCAATAGCGAAGCAAGGTGACGTACCGCTGCCCAGCCATGTTCGCCCTGCACATGATCAACGCCTATGAGGAGAGGGGCTTCCTGGTCATGGATATGTGCTGTGGTGACGACGGAGAGGTCATTGGAGACTTCACCCTGGAGAACCTCCGCAGGGCCCCGGGGGAGGAGATGGACAAGGTCTGACCATGTGACATCCACACACAGTCTACTACTCTGTGAAATCATGACTGGTTCAATTATGTTTATGATGACACTAACAATTGTCTGGGATGTACCATATTACCACTATGTATCATTATCATATCAAATCTACGTGACAGTGGCAGTACGTTTAACCTCCATATTGCTCTGTCAGTTTTACAACGCGCTCTGTAGGAACCTCCCGCGCAGATACGTCATTCCGCTGACTGTGGATAAAGACACACCCACCGACCAGAACCTGGTCACTCTGCACTTCTGTCAAGCTACTGCTGTGAAGGCCAAGAATGGGGAGGTGTGTGTTTGTGTGTGTGTGTATGTGTGTGTGTGTGTGTGTGTGTGTATGTGTGTGCGTGTGTGCGTGTGTGCGTGTGTGCGTGCGTGTGTGCGTGTGTGTGTGTGTGTGTGTGTGTGAATATATCTGTGTTGTAATGTAGCCTTGATATGAGTTTTGCAGCTGCACTTAGTCTGAATACTCTTGTATGCTAGAACCAATCATGCAGTTTCCTCCAGGGATCAATAAAGTACAAAAAACATAATTAATAAAGTACTACTACTACTACATAAAAACGTTATAAGTTGTAACATTCTACAACCTGAGCATCTGGCTATAGAATATGACCGCTACAATGGAATCAATCCAGACACAAAACTCTAATCATAGACAATTCTTCCTAAAGAAGTATTTTATGTTTCACTGCATATAAAAATACTTTTCATCTGAGAAAGGTAGACCTCACTCCAGAACCATTACTACCCAGCTAGTTACTCTCCTCTTTATTCAATTACTACCCAGCTAGTTACTCCCCTCTTTATTCAATTACTACCCAGCTAGTTACTCTCCTCTTTATTCAATTACTACCCAGCTAGTTACTCTCCTCTTTATTCAATTACTACCCAGCTAGTTACTCTCCTCTTTATTCAATTACTACCCAGCTAGTTACTCTCCTCTTTATTCAATTACTACCCAGCTAGTTACTCCCCTCTTTATTCAATTACTACCCAGCTAGTTACTCTCCTCTTTATTCAATTACTACCCAGCTAGTTACTCCCCTCTTTATTCAATTACTACCCAGCTAGTTGCTCCCCTCTTTATTCAATTACTACCCAGCTAGTTACTCCCCTCTTTATTCAATTACTACCCAGCTAGTTACTCCCCTCTTTATTCAATTACTACCCAGCTAGTTACTCTCCTCTTTATTCAATTACTACCCAGCTAGTTACTCTCCTCTTTATTCAATTACTACCCAGCTAGTTACTCCCCTCTTTATTCAATTACTACCCAGCTAGTTACTCCCCTCTTTATTCAATTACTACCCAGCTAGTTACTCCCCTCTTTATTCAATTACTACCCAGCTAGTTACTCCCCTCTTTATTCAATTACTACCCAGCTAGTTACTCCCCTCTTTATTCAATTACTACCCAGCTAGTTACTCTCCTCTTTATTCAATTACTACCCAGCTAGTTACTCCCCTCTTTATTCAATTACTACCCAGCTAGTTACTCTCCTCTTTATTCAATTACTACCCAGCTAGTTACTCTCCTCTTCATTCAATTACTACCCAGCTAGTTACTCCCCTCTTTATTCAATTACTACCCAGCTAGTTACTCCCCTCTTTATTCAATTACTACCCAGCTAGTTACTCTCCTCTTTATTCAATTACTACCCAGCTAGTTACTCCCCTCTTTATTCAATTACTACCCAGCTAGTTACTCCCCTCTTTATTCAATTACTACCCAGCTAGTTACTCCCCTCTTTATTCAATTACTACCCAGCTAGTTACTCCCCTCTTTATTCAATTACTACCCAGCTAGTTGCTCCCCTCTTTATTCAATTACTACCCAGCTAGTTACTCTCCTCTTTATTCAATTACTACCCAGCTAGTTACTCCCCTCTTTATTCAATTACTACCCAGCTAGTTACTCTCCTCTTTATTCAATTACAACCCAGCTAGTTACTCTCCTCTTTATTCAATTACTACCCAGCTAGTTACTCCCCTCTTTATTCAATTACTACCCAGCTAGTTACTCCCCTCTTTATTCAATTACTACCCAGCTAGTTACTCTCCTCTTTATTCAATTACTACCCAGCTAGTTACTCCCCTCTTTATTCAATTACTACCCAGCTAGTTACTCCCCTCTTTATTCAATTACTACCCAGCTAGTTACTCCCCTCTTTATTCAATTACTACCCAGCTAGTTACTCCCCTCTTTATTCAATTACTACCCAGCTAGTTACTCTCCTCTTTATTCAATTACTACCCAGCTAGTTACTCCCCTCTTTATTCAATTACTACCCAGCTAGTTACTCCCCTCTTTATTCAATTACTACCCAGCTAGTTACTCTCCTCTTTATTCAATTACTACCCAGCTAGTTACTCCCCTCTTTATTCAATTACTACCCAGCTAGTTGCTCCCCTCTTTATTCAATTACTACCCAGCTAGTTTCTCCCCTCTTTATTCAATTACTACCCAGCTAGTTACTCCCCTCTTTATTCAATTACTACCCAGCTAGTTACTCTCCTCTTTATTCAATTACTACCCAGCTAGTTACTCTCCTCTTTATTCAATTACTACCCAGCTAGTTACTCTCCTCTTTATTCAATTACTACCCAGCTAGTTACTCCCCTCTTTATTCAATTACTACCCAGCTAGTTACTCTCCTCTTTATTCAATTACTACCCAGCTAGTTACTCCCCTCTTTATTCAATTACTACCCAGCTAGTTGCTCCCCTCTTTATTCAATTACTACCCAGCTAGTTACTCCCCTCTTTATTCAATTACTACCCAGCTAGTTACTCCCCTCTTTATTCAATTACTACCCAGCTAGTTACTCTCCTCTTTATTCAATTACTACCCAGCTAGTTACTCTCCTCTTTATTCAATTACTACCCAGCTAGTTACTCTCCTCTTTATTCAATTACTACCCAGCTAGTTACTCTCCTCTTTATTCAATTACTACCCAGCTAGTTACTCCCCTCTTTATTCAATTACTACCCAGCTAGTTACTCCCCTCTTTATTCAATTACTACCCAGCTAGTTACTCCCCTCTTTATTCAATTACTACCCAGCTAGTTACTCTCCTCTTTATTCAATTACTACCCAGCTAGTTACTCCCCTCTTTATTCAATTACTACCCAGCTAGTTACTCTCCTCTTTATTCAATTACTACCCAGCTAGTTACTCTCCTCTTCATTCAATTACTACCCAGCTAGTTACTCCCCTCTTTATTCAATTACTACCCAGCTAGTTACTCCCCTCTTTATTCAATTACTACCCAGCTAGTTACTCTCCTCTTTATTCAATTACTACCCAGCTAGTTACTCCCCTCTTTATTCAATTACTACCCAGCTAGTTACTCCCCTCTTTATTCAATTACTACCCAGCTAGTTACTCCCCTCTTTATTCAATTACTACCCAGCTAGTTACTCCCCTCTTTATTCAATTACTACCCAGCTAGTTGCTCCCCTCTTTATTCAATTACTACCCAGCTAGTTACTCTCCTCTTTATTCAATTACTACCCAGCTAGTTACTCCCCTCTTTATTCAATTACTACCCAGCTAGTTACTCTCCTCTTTATTCAATTACTACCCAGCTAGTTACTCTCCTCTTTATTCAATTACTACCCAGCTAGTTACTCCCCTCTTTATTCAATTACTACCCAGCTAGTTACTCCCCTCTTTATTCAATTACTACCCAGCTGGTTACTCTCCTCTTTATTCAATTACTACCCAGCTAGTTACTCCCCTCTTTATTCAATTACTACCCAGCTAGTTACTCCCCTCTTTATTCAATTACTACCCAGCTAGTTACTCCCCTCTTTATTCAATTACTACCCAGCTAGTTACTCCCCTCTTTATTCAATTACTACCCAGCTAGTTACTCCCCTCTTTATTCAATTACTACCCAGCTAGTTACTCCCCTCTTTATTCAATTACTACCCAGCTAGTTACTCTCCTCTTTATTCAATTACTACCCAGCTAGTTACTCCCCTCTTTATTCAATTACTACCCAGCTAGTTACTCCCCTCTTTATTCAATTACTACCCAGCTAGTTACTCTCCTCTTTATTCAATTACTACCCAGCTAGTTACTCCCCTCTTTATTCAATTACTACCCAGCTAGTTGCTCCCCTCTTTATTCAATTACTACCCAGCTAGTTTCTCCCCTCTTTATTCAATTACTACCCAGCTAGTTACTCCCCTCTTTATTCAATTACTACCCAGCTAGTTACTCCCCTCTTTATTCAATTACTACCCAGCTAGTTACTCCCCTCTTTATTCAATTACTACCCAGCTAGTTACTCCCCTCTTTATTCAATTACTACCCAGCTAGTTACTCCCCTCTTTATTCAATTACTACCCAGCTAGTTACTCCCCTCTTTATTCAATTACTACCCAGCTAGTTACTCTCCTCTTTATTCAATTACTACCCAGCTAGTTACTCCCCTCTTTATTCAATTACTACCCAGCTAGTTACTCCCCTCTTTATTCAATTACTACCCAGCTAGTTACTCCCCTCTTTATTCAATTACTACCCAGCTAGTTACTCCCCTCTTTATTCAATTACTACCCAGCTAGTTACTCCCCTCTTTATTCAATTACTACCCAGCTAGTTACTCCCCTCTTTATTCAATTACTACCCAGCTAGTTACTCCCCTCTTTATTCAATTACTACCCAGCTAGTTACTCCCCTCTTTATTCAATTACTACCCAGCTAGTTACTCCCCTCTTTATTCAATTACTACCCAGCTAGTTACTCTCCTCTTTATTCAATTACTACCCAGCTAGTTACTCCCCTCTTTATTCAATTACTACCCAGCTAGTTACTCCCATCTTTATTCAATTACTACCCAGCTAGTTACTCCCCTCTTTATTCAATTACTACCCAGCTAGTTACTCCCCTCTTTATTCAATTACTACCCAGCTAGTTACTCCCCTCTTTATTCAATTACTACCCAGCTAGTTACTCCCCTCTTTATTCAATTACTACCCAGCTAGTTACTCCCCTCTTTATTCAATTACTACCCAGCTAGTGACTCCCCTCTTTATTCAATTACTACCCAGCTAGTTGCTCCCCTCTTTATTCCTAATGATAAAAGGCAGACCCCCCATGATAGAAGGCAGACCCCCCATGATAAAAGGCAGACCCCCTATGATAAAAGGCAGACCCCCTATGATAAAAGGCAGACCCCCCATGATAGAAGGCAGACCCCCCATGATAAAAGGCAGACCCCCTATGATAAAAGGCAGACCCCCTATGATAAAAGGCAGACCCCCCATGATAAAAGGCAGACCCCCCATGATAAAAGGCAGACCCCCTATGATAAAAGGCAGACCCCCCATGATAAAAGGCAGACCCCCCATGATAAAAGGCAGACCCCCCTTGATAGAAGGCAGACCCCCTATGATAAAAGGCAGACCCCCATGATAAAAGGCAGACCCCCCATGATAAAAGGCAGACCCCCTATGATAAAAGGCAGACCCCCCATGATAAAAGGCAGACCCCCCATGATAGAAGGCAGACCCCCCATGATAAAAGGCAGACCCCCCATGATAAAAGGCAGACCGCCTATGATAAAAGGCAGACCCCCCATGATAGAAGGCAGACCCCCCATGATAAAAGGCAGACCCCCCATGATAAAAGGCAGACCCCCATGATAAAAGGCAGATCCCCCATGATAAAAGGCAGACCCCCCCTGCTGGCCAGACGGCGTGACGCAGGCCAGCTGGTGCATGGGAATGGCGTGGTTTGTCATGGATACCTGACGCACACGTCTGTGACCTGTTCAGGAGGGTCAACGTTATAGAAATGTTACAGGAACATGTCCATCGTATTGCATCAATCAAGTTTGGGAAGTTATATATTTGCAGGGAGTTGTCAGCTCAACATATTCAGCACCTCGGGGGGGGTTGAATGTTTCCGCTGACCGACGGGACTACGCCGTTGTTTCCCGTTCCCCGCTGCCTCAGGTGATCTGTACACACGAGGAACTGTACGATGACGAGCTGTTGCAGTACGGCGGTCTGGAGTTCCCGGCCATCAACTATGCTCAGTACAACGCCCGGCCATACCGCTACTTCTACGCCTGCGGCTTCGGACACGTGTTCAGTGACTCCCTGCTGAAGATGGACGTGCTGAGCAAACAGCTGAAGGTCACTATTACCAATGAACCTTAATTAATCCCCAGAGCATTGCAATAACAACTATATGAATCCTAACCACTTCTCTGGGTTACATACAGCATCTGCACCTGGGCTGACACACTCAAGCACTCGACATACTTTTCTCTACCAAAGTGGCTTATTCTGACACCTGTAATGTACAGTACTTTGTAATGATAACTATGCTGTGGGTCTCTTACGCATCTAAGCCTGTAGTTGACGCTTTCATCAAGGTTAAGAGTTATTTTAAAAATGGTCTCTATCTGTGCAGGCATGGCGCCACCCAGGGCTGTTCCCGTCAGAGCCTGTGTTTGTTCCTGCCCCCAATGCAACGGAGGAGGATGACGGGGTGGTCATGTCTGTCATCATCACACCCAGACAGGTAGGGAAGTCATATCATTACATTTGTCACTGAATAGAAAAAGACCAGCAAATGGTTTCTGAACCCTCACTTTGACCCTCCGTGTTTCCGTCTTCAGGAGAACAGCACTTTCCTGTTGGTCCTGGACGCCAAGACCTTCACGGAACTTGGCCGAGCGGAATTGCCTGTCAACATTCCATATGGAACGCATGGAGTGTTCAACGGGATGGGCTGAGGCTGACAACGCTCCAATCCCTCCGCTCACATAATTCTCTGAGAGAATTGCTCATTTCCATTCCTATCCATCCATCCGTCCATCCATCCGTCCAAACCCAGGAATTGATCATGCAGTGTTATTGTTATCAACAGGTTACAGTCTACGGATATAACCTGTTGTACTGTTATGATTTCATAATCCAAAGTATCATGTAATGAAGAACTATTATGGGATGGGGTGGGAGGGATGCTGTCACCACGGGTTTGAGGGAGGGATTACTCAGGTGTTCATGGGGTAGGGGGGTAAAGATAAAGGCTAGGAGAGACACTGTTATTTTGTTTGAAATTGTAATGGTATGCAATGATTTGTGTATTGTTCTGAAATAAACAATTGATTTAAAAAAGACAGGACAATCTCAGGAAAGTTATATAGTTACAAATCCTAACTGACGCACTGTATACAAAATATGGCTGTCCTGATTGATCTTAGTGACTGAGCTTAGCTTGTTTGCTCTCAAATTTCACAAAACTTAACAAACATTGGCCCATGGACAGAACAACTCCCCATGCATAAGCTGTTTAAATGTATCTTCAAATAATTTGTGTGACATTTGTGTGCCCTTTACACCATGGTTAATTAAAACAGAATGTGTCCCAACGCTTCAGACAAAATCACTTCCACTTGTTTTGTTTCTGATTTTTTAAAGTTTCATACTCTAACACCAGAACATTTGAAATGCTAAACTCCCCATGCAGCAAATTGCACTTACAACACATGAAAAGGCATCACAGGAAATTGAATTTCAGTCAATTGTAGCAGAGGAGCCATTGCGCAGGCAGTCCAGGCCTGGGGTCACAGGTCAGATCAGGCCTGCTTCCTGGGGTCACAGGTCAGATCAGGCCTGCTTCCTGGGGTCACAGGTCAGATCAGGCCTTTCACACTAAAGGGGGCCAGTGTAAACACCAGAGAGAACCAGGGACGTTCACACCGCCGTCCTAAGAACCACATCAAAGGACTTGACCAGAACAGGCCCAACTTTACGACCCTCTCACTCTCACCAACTGCAGTACACGATATTGTCTGGAGGATTCCAGAGCCTGCATTCATAAGAAAACTGCCATCCCAGCCATGAAACTGAGGTATCCTCCCAGTGCCAGTGTTTATTCTTCAATGAGGGACATATCTGTGAATAAACGGGGTTTGGGGAGCGAATGGGCTCAGAGCAGTATTAAAAATTGTGAATCCAACGTGTGATTAAGATGCAAGTGTTTGGATTCTATATGTTCCAGCCAATGTACTGAATATGATAATGTCATTTTTATTAATGTCCTTCCAATGTGGTGGTAATGAGATCGGATTAAAACATATCCTTGAAAATTACTATCAGTCTCTCCGACCCCCAAAGGAGAGGTTACGAATCAACTGGTCCCCAACTGGCCAATCACAGGACTGGGGCACAAGCACCCACCCCCCAAAAGCTGCAGGTATTTAACCTGTGAGCCGCCATTGTTCTTTCTCTTGTAGGTACGGGCGAGTTGACGCGCATTGTATCTACTGAAAAGCAACCAAAACTGTTCCTTGGATCCATCCCTAGCAAGAGCGAGGGAGTGGAGAGGTGAGACCTTGCAACTTTAATTCTGAACCGTTTCGGTTGGCTGGACACCAAACAGCGCCAGAATAGACTGTACTACTCTGCAAACTGAGTGTCAAGCCTGAACTCTGGGTCGCTGCAACTTACAACGCCAACAACAGCAACACCGTGACGCAACGAGCCGGCGGACGACGCCCATCAACCAAACCAACAACGCTGGTCACGTGGTCTTCGAGACTACACCGAGAGCTGGCCAGTCGAAGCGAGCCGCGCGCCACACAAACCGTAAGCTCCATGCTAAACGCTGCTTGTTTGATGTGTTGTGGTTGCTATGTGTTGCTGAGATCCTAGGCCAGGCTGCACTCACCTAACACTTATTCCCTTCCTGCTTTGTCTCCATCCTGACACATTTGTGTTCTCATATATTGTTGAATTGTGTGTGTTCATATTATCCTGATAATTGATCAGTATACTTCAATAAATATTCCATGCTTTGACCCCGTCGTTGTAGCGTCATCAACAGATCTCTAGGTCTGTTTTCCCTCTCATGAGGCTGGTGCCCCAGACGAGTCGATTTAGTGTAGTTAAATCCATTTCCTTCATAGTGTGATAGCCACAGTATAACCATAAGTTATACCAAGTCATAGTCATATTCCCATAAAGCTATAAAGCTTAAACTGCTACACAATGTAATGTGATGAAAATGGACTGAAATGCCCGGAAACAGGTCTAGGTCGGCCTAGACCAAAGACAGCTGGCTTCATGCAGGGAAAGACACTTTTTGAGCTCATCAGTACTTCATCCAATACCATAGATGGAGGGGGGGATTCATCATTACTACAATTAAGAAGTTCTTCATGAGTATCATTAACGCCAGAGTTTAGTCGCTGCTTGGTCACTAAAGTGGACGTAATGCCCATGTTTCACTACATCCTAGAGAGCTCAGCGAGGCTGAAAGAGCAAGGCCCAGTGGTATATAAACACTGATCCATATATTCTCTATGCAGGCCGCGCCTCGCCCAGGTTCACCTTAATGAGCTCGTAATTCCTGGTCTAATCAGTCATGCTAAACATCTCTGTACTCCCTAACTCTAATTAATTATTGTGGTCTGGGGGTACATTGACTTTCCTGCATTAAATGCAATCAGTGTAAATCGCTTTGGATAAAAGTGTCAGCTAAATGACTGTAATGTAATGTAATAGCCACAACAAGCAATGATGGGGTCCAAGCGCCTTGCGACGAGGTGTCAAAAATAGGATTTTGAGAAGGAGCAGAAGACCAGTGAAGCAAAGATGCAGATGATGTGATTGAAGGAATGTGTTTAGCCCAAGAAATTGTAAAATAAATTAAAGCTGCTACGCAGCGATGAGGCGGGGCCAGGCAATTTCCGACAAGTTTAGGAGCAATAAGCGAGAGAATAGGAAGACAACAAGAAAGTTGACATTCCAATGTTCATTTTGTACATTCGTATCGTATCGTAAAACATTTGTAAAACATTTTGATGCATTGTAAACTTGATTTTGCTAATTCAACAATCGGGTCAATGAGTTTGTGAATTACAGTCTGAAGATCCAGTGTAGCAAGTTTGGTGTTAATTGATTGAAAAATGAGGGATTAGATATGTTTATTAATTTTTACAGGTTTTATTTGCTTTTCTTCATAATTGAACATTAACTTCAGGAGCCGTGTACTCAGTCAGTTGCCAATCAATCGATTTAGTCATTGTAATCCTCAGCGGGGGTTGGGTAGGGTTGCCAACAGCGATGTCTCCGATTCGTGGAGCTTGCGTTGGATTGTGGGTAATGTAGTTATCTCTGTATAAAGTGTTGGTTTCAGAGGACAGAATTAAACTTTTTTTTTTAATTCAATTTTTGAGATAAAATTCTGAAAAAAATCACACTACATCTTGGATATGTGGCCAATGTTGTCACTTTTATGAGGATGATCAGACATTGATTTGGCGAGAATTAATAGGAACTGTATACAGAACTGTTTACAGTAAAACTTTTTGATGTGCTGTGGGCTCAATTTTTCATATTTCAAAAATCTGTGAGGATCATTTGGTAAGGACAGTCTGAAGATACAGTATATCAATGTTTGTGTCAATTGAACAAAAAATGTGGGAGGATATAGGTTTGATAGGTTTTACAGTTTATGAAAAAATCAGAATGATGGACTTCAAAATTCCTGCAGGGTCAGAGCGTATAAAGTTTTGTCTCACTTGGGACTACATTGACATGGTGGTTTTACAGTGATAGCACCTATGGCTGATTTGTTATGATTTTTTAAAGTTTTAAACTTTAGACTGTTGCTGTAGCGCCACCTTCAGGTTTATTGACCTACAATGCAGGTTGAGGACTTTGGGTATAGTACTGGAGCTATTTGCAAAGTTTGGTGATTTTTTGTCTACGGGAAGTCAGACTTCAGTGGAATAATAATAATAATAATAATATAGGCAAATACAATAGGGTTCTGGCAGCTACGCTGCCTGGCCCCTAAATATAGCTACAAGCAGCAATAACGGGGGCCAAGCGCAACGAACGCATCAAATGCAACAAGCAAAACACGCCACATTTGATATGTGGTTATTGACGTACTTGAAAATACTATGAAAGCGCAATGGGGGTGTTTTTGCACAAAAACGCTTATATAGACCTCAGAATTTAATCTGACAATTCCGTGTTCAATTATGTAAGGGATAATGAATGAGGGGCGGGTCTTTGTGCTGTTTAAATGACCGACGTGGAGGTAGTGAATTTACCAATTGACCTCCGCGAAGGTCATTTAAACAGCACAAAGACCCGCCCCAAGTTCATTATCCCGCTTATACAACGGCCTTTCAACAGAAAAGATAATTCTGAGAACAAAATACATTTATTGCTCATATAAGCTTTGAAAAGTTGATCATTCATGGTTAGAGTTATACAATTTCCATAGCAACCAGTAACTTTTATAGTCCCTCTCCACCCAAATCTAACGTTATCACTCGTCTAGACCCAGGAAGCAGTCTGCTAGCTAGCCATGAGCGAAGTGTAACATACTGCATATTTGCAGTGCAACATATCAATCGTCCAGTTGTCAAATCTAGTTGTGAACTAACTATTTATGATAGCCAGACACCTCATTGTCCCCAAATCCAAAACTTTTGTCCAGGTCGTGGATATCACTGTCAGTCGTAGCTACAATTCATTCAGTTCATTGCGAGTTGAATTGTGAGGACGGAATGTGCCGTTATAAGTGAGGGACAAGGTATTAGAACTCATCCGTTCAAATCACATCACAAGCAGGCTGGACTACTGCAATGCTCTACTATCAGGCCTACCAAAGAAAGCAATCTCTAAGCTACAAATAATACAGAATGCTGCAGCAAGAGTCCTCACTAAGACTAGACGAAGGGCACACATCACACCAGCGTTAAAATCACTACACTGGTTACCAGTCAACTCTAGAATAGACTTTAAAATACTATTACTAGTCTATAAATCTCTCCACAGTCACTCACCAGAATATATTTCAGACATGCTTGTTAAGTACATGCCAAACAGACCACTTAGATCCTCAGGCACTGAACTTTTAACAGTTCCAAAAGCCAGGACCAAGAAACATGGAGAGGCAGCTTTTAGTTTCTATGCCCCCAACCTCTGGAACACCCTACCGGAGTGCCTAAGAAGGGCCGAAACAACGGACGTCTTCAAGCGAGACCTCAAGACGTACCTTTTCGACCTAGCCTTCAATCACTAGCTAGGACCTTGAGACACAGAAAGGCAGCCTCCAACCTACCTGTGAATCCTCTGTATACATTGGTATTTATCCTGCTATGCAATGTATGTATATCAAGTAGTGTACAGAAGCTGGTTATCCTGAAACAGGCTTGTTCTGACTGTTGTGTTGCTTCAATGACTCAGTGTGCTACTAACCGTTTTTCTGTCTCCCCTAGTGTCTCTCTCTCTCCCTCCTATCCTCTAACCAGGTCCAGTGTCAGCTGCGGAGCTGTGGATATCGTAGTATTTAGTACACACACACACACACACGTACACACAGACACACATCAGTCCACATCCGGCTTAGGCCTGGACCTGATGCTCTTAGCCTTTCTTGCTCCGAAAATTTAATTGAATGTTTTTTATTGTTCTTTAAATGTTCTTAGCCATTAGACAAATATATTCCAGGAGCTTTCCCCAGGTTGCCTGTTTCAATATCTGTGTGGTCTGTATGGCTCTATGTGCTATTAACCCTGCTCTGCCTTCCCTCTGCCTTCCCTCTCCCTAGTGCCTCTCTCTCTCCCTCCTATCTTCTAATCAGGTCCAGTGGATGCCCCACTGTCACCAGCAGACCTCCCGAAGTCCGATAGATACCCCTGTGTCTGCTGTGGATGATGTAGCATGTCCGTAGAATATTCTCTCTCCTATGATGCTTTTAGCCTCTCTCACTCTGAAATGTAATTTAATGCAATGTATTGCTTTATAAATGTTCTTAGCCGGTAGACAAACATACTCCTGGAGCTTGCTCGATCGCCTTGTTGAGAGGGGTCAGGGAAGAATTTTTACAGCTCACTTATCTGGCCCCCGGGTGATTACTGTTTTTTTGCTTCCCTCTGGAATATGTAGAGAGTGGGTCGTATGCCCACCTCCCTTGTTCTCTGTAAAGCGCATTGTGTTGCCTCTGTGTATGAAATGCGCTATACAAATAAAGCTTTGATTGATTGATTGATCCGTTGCTCTTCACATACATATCTGCATTTCTATCTCTGTCTTGGAAACAGAATAATCCCAAAAGAATAATACTGCGTGAGTAATCGCAGGAGAATGTGCTTCAGTCAAGTGCAAAACATCTGTTTGATGCAAGCGCACTCGGCTGAAGTGGACCAGACAGGCTCAGACTCTGCTAGACAGGGAACTCCGATAAAGTCGCAGCATATAATTTAGTTAGTTTATATAGCAACCACTATATCATGTTTGGGATGCTACGGCTCTTATTAGGGTCAGTTGAACTGTGCATTGATTTAGAACATGTTTGATGCCGGGCGTATTATATATATAGATATATATACCGGGCGTTGTGGAGAAATAATGTATGCCTCTCGAATGCGTCTTGGCCAATCACAATCGAGTATTCACACAAGCAGTTGTATAATATGCACGCTCTTTCTGCGTACTGCCCAAGGCGCCATTTACGCTGCACTTGCAAACGTTAGTAGGCTACATCTGCCCTTGCCCGGGTCCTGGTCGGTATACTATTCGGGGTTATTTCTTCACTTTGGTTATTCATGAAATAATATTGTCTGTAGATGCGGTAATGTAGACCGAGGGAAAAAAGTCTATGGAACAATGAATGGTCCCTGGCAGGGCGGTATACCAAGGAAGAGCCCAGAATAGTATACTGACCTATATCGGGACATATTAAATCTATCTGAGACCAATTTGGTGACAACGTAGTAGCCTATGCAACCTTGTAAATATCAGTGTTGTACGAATATTGGTTCGTCTTCATCCATGCTGTTTGTTCTAAAACAACAATGGCACCAGGAATCCTGCTCTGACCACGCTTTTTATTCACCACCATAATGTGTTATTATAAATTATAAATCTACTGTATGTTTATACAGCACAAAAAGGCTGTGTAAATACATTTAATCTATGATGCATAATTAAATCTATACCCTTATGTCTGTTCTTAAAGATACACCGAAAGGGAAGTTTGGAGAACATCTTTCTTCCGTACTTTGACGTATTTCCGCCTGAAACGGGCTGCAAGGGTGGGACATATGTTTAGATGAATTTCATTGGAACGTTATCGAGCGAGCGGGATATTCAACACTTGAGGCTGCAGAGTAGTTGAGTTTTGATTGACAGGGTGGATGTTGTGAGATTATTGGCCTAAAATCTAAGGTACCTGTCATTGCACATGACCTACTGTTTCCAGGAAGTAAGAAATTATGTACTTTGATATAAGATTACAACGTAGAATTTTGTACTTTTTTGGCATACATCGTTGAAAAGGTGAACACTATGACCAATTATGTGAACCAAAATGGGACAGAATGCTTTTTTCATTTCTGTGCGACCCCTAGTGTGACCCCTAAGGAGCCTAAGAGTGCGCCAAGCAAGAACCCCAAGAGTGTGTTAGGAAAAACTTCCAAGGGTGAATCCTGCAAGGATGACGATCATGACACTGACGGAAACTCGATCTCTGAAAGTGAGTATCAACCATCATTATCATCAGAGTTTAACAGGTAGTGTGAACCCTATGGAGCTCTAGAGTGCGTCCTGCAAGACCCCAGTGGAGCCCAAGAAGAATCGTCAGCAGCATCAAGGAGATATGCTAATGTTGGCGTTAAGAAGAGTAAAGTTGCCAGGGTTACAAAGGGGATTATCAGCATAATGTTGCTGTCCTTGAGAAGGGAGAGGGGGAAATTGTTACATGGCATCAGCCAGAGGGTGATGTGGACCCCAGTAGTTATTTGCCCTGCCCACACTGCTATGCCTTCTTCGTGAGAAGGGACCTTTGGAAGCATGAGGCAAATTGTAGGGTGAGAGAAGAACTTCACGCACAAAAATCAAGGAGGACTCAATCAAGTGCTTCAGAAATGATTCCAATCAAATATGATACCTCCGAAGGCTGCAAAAACATACTAGACAACATGCAACAAGATGATATTGCCATGCAGTGCAGAGATGATCCACTTAATATGCAAGGCAAAGCAGCGGGTGTGGAAGGAGTTCTGAGAAACCATGGAGAAGGACATTCAGTCGGCACCAAGGTGTTTCTGGAAGACCATCAGACACCTCAGGAAGGGAAAGCGGGGGACCATCCAAGCTGTATACAGCAAGGATGGGACACAGCTGACCTCAACTTTGGAGGTCGTTGAGCGTTGGAAGGAGCACTTTGTGGAACTCCTGAACCTGATCAAGGCAGAGCCGGAAGATGAAGGGGGGTCATCGTCAATTTCCCTGGAGGAGGTCACTGAGGTAGTCAAACAACTCCACAGTGACAAAGCCCCAGAAACTGATGATACCCCCACCCTACCCCTGACCCCTGCCTCTACCTGGACCCAGGCACACTCACACACACACAGACATACACCAGTCCTGGGCTCAGATCCCCTTCCCCTCACCCTAATCCGGGTCTGTATCCTTTTCCTACCCCCTCCCTACCTCTGCCTCTATCTGGGCCCAGGCACATTCACGCACACACAGACATACACCCGTGTTTGCCATGTCTCTCCTATCATGTTTTTAGCCTCTCTTACTCTGAAAATGTAATTTAATGTAATTTATTGCTTTATAAATGTTCTTAGCCGTTAGACAACCATACTCCAGGAGCTTGCTCGATGTTGAGAGGGGTCAGGGAAGAATTTTTACAGCTCACTTTTCTGGCCCCCGGGTGATACTGGTTTTTTTCTTCCCTCTGGAATATGTAGGGCTGGGTCGTATGCCCACCTCCCTTGTTCTCTGTAAAGCGCATTGTGTTGCCTCTGTGTATGAAATGCGCTATATAAATAAAGCTTTGATTGATTGATATTAGTTGGTGTCTAATTTCAGTTGCACCATGGCAATTTAGGCGTTGTCTTAGTATTAGCTACTTCCTCGCACTAGTGATCACTTACACCACCTCCCAGGGTGGGGTAAATATTTAGTTGTTACTAGGAACTAGTCGTGAGTGGTGCAGCCCATTTAAATTTAGTGACTAAATCTCGAGTTAGACAACACTTAGGCTATGACTAGGCCTAGTCACCACTTAGTAATGACTGGTGCAACCGGCTCCAGATGTGCAAAGGTTCTGCTCTTTCGTCTATTTCTTGTTGTGGGCCCGGCTCGTACTTCGGGTCCAGTCAAGTCGCTCTGGGCGTGGCTAGCGAGACGCACTACCCAGAGGCACGGACTCCACCCCCCGCCAGAGAGGCTGGCTCCGCTTGGCAGCAGCTGCAGTCAGTTAACAACCCAACGCACCTGTTGCCTGTTAGCTGAGCCTCTACAAGAGGACGCTGGAACCGTCGCTCGGGGCTCAGACGTTCCTAGCCCATTACATGGTACGGCCTGAACCACAGTAACCTACTAGCTTAGTCTATTGTAATTACTAATTGTAAAAATTCCTGTTTTTTCCCCTCTGTAGACTCACTCGCCTGTGTTTTTTTTCTCTCCTGTTTTACTCCTGCAAGGTTCCACCGTTGTCCTCACACCCTCTGGATTCTACGCCATGTCTCCTCCTTGCCGGCTCCCACGCCGCGACTCCCGTTTCCCCCTGGCTTTCCCTGGCCGTCTCCACGCCCCCACCTGGACCAGCCCTCCATCTCCCGCTCCGCCGCTCTCGGCCTCAGTCCCACCACCAGGCTGCGTCATCAAGGATCAGAAATGCATAGTTATAACAAAGTGGTCCGAGTCCAGGAATGATCATATACTGCATAATGCAGTTCTGGAAAAGTCATGGACATTTGAAATTTAACTGAAATGGTCATCGTTCTAGCAATGAAGCTCATCTTATTCATGTATTTGTCATTCTGTTGTAGTCCACATTATCACAAAGCAGAAATGCCCTAAAAATATATTTTAAAAATAAAAACTCACAAGTTAACATAATGGTGCTATACTCCACCCTGCATTCCCTCTCGTTGTCCCACAGTACCAAGTGGAGGCCAGGCCAGTAGAGGGCAGTACCAGCAGCCAGAGCCCTCCCCCCCTGCATGCGTTCAACAGTGAGCAGAAGCCCAGCGAGGCCATCAGCTACTCAGACTTCACTGTAAGATCGCCCCTTAACCCTCACCCTGACCCACCATTGTTAGAATGCTGTGAAGGCGGGTTCACACATCAGCTGAGACACTTTGAGCAGCTCTTGAAGGAGATTGAATTGTTTTGTGACAATTTATGTTGAAAGTTCCAAAACTGAATCGATGTAAAATCTTAGACTCTCAAATCTAGAACTGCCTCATTAGATCTACCTCTCCTTTGTAACCTGCGTAATATCTTTTAGTGACGGTCTCTCTCTCTCTCTCTCTCTCTCTTTCTCTCTCTCAACGTTATGACACATTCTCCCTCTTTCTGAGAGACGCCCCTCACTCTCCCTCACTGTCTTATTTTATTTTTCATATGAATCACTAAATGTATATTTTATTATCTTGTCTCCTGTGTCAACTAGCACAGCTAACAGGAGTGGATAGGCATAAGGTTCAACAACCATCACTACTGTGAGTTTAGTTAACTTGGTGCAGATCTGTAGTCATGGGTACAGACTGACTAGATCAGGGCTATGAGCTCCTATGAGCTCCAGAGAGACCGGAGATCATGGGTATAGCTCCTATGAGCTCCAGAGAGACCGGAGATCATGGGTATAGCTCCTATGAGCTCCAGAGAGACCGGAGATCACGGGTATGAGCTCCTATGAGCTCCAGAGAGACCGGAGATCATGGGTATAGCTCCTATGAGCTCCAGAGAGACCGGAGATCACGGGTATGAGCTCCTATGAGCTCCAGAGAGACCGGAGATCAGGGCTATGAGCTCCAGAGAGACCGGAGATCACGGGTATGAGCTCCAGAGAGACCGGAGATCACCGGGTCTAAGCCGGCCCTTCACAGCCCTTCACAGCCTTTAGAGAGAGTTTAGAGAAGCTTGTGATTCTTGCACTTTGCCTTCAGCACTAGATGATGCTCTTAGTCACTTGTTTTAGAAAGAAGATGCACTTGTGAGTTCTGGCAAGTAGTAGTACATTGGTTCTTCCTAAGTTAGATGCAATTATTGTTAGTCGCTTTGGATAAAAGCGTCTGCTAAATGACTGTAATGTAATGTAATGTAATGTTGTCTCAGCCATCCTGGATTGGTCCGGTTTGACCTTGAGGACATTCCCATCGCCGTGGCGACCGAGGGAGGGAGGAAAGGTTGAAGTTTTTATAAAGTATTGTAGAACATTTTTATAAATCACGTTTGATACAACACGCCAAAGCAATATGTGAATCTATATCACTGTAAGGTCATGAAATACACTGGATATTTGAGATACACTGTAAAAGTTCAGTTTAATTTCATTTGTAGTAAACCATGTATCCCTGTTCAGACACTGGAAATTTGGTAACAGACAGGTTTAAGCAATTACCAAGGAAATGTAATCCCTTCAATTCTCCACCAGATGGTGGTAGAGGTGTGATAGGCAGGAAGGGTTTTATGTGAAGGAGAGTATATTCCACTAGGGAGAAGTGAGAGAGAACAGTAGGCAGGCTCGTGTAATTCATTTAAGTCTACACCAGGGGGAGCCAGAGATAGTAGTATGTTTGGGGAAGCGCTGTGTCTGTAACGTCCCATGTATTTTTTGGCGTGGCTGGAAGCCGCGCAGCTAGTATAGCGTTTGTCGGGTTATCAATCCCTCCCTCCCTTACTCCCTTACTCCCGACAATGTTGGCCTGCATCTCTCTGTTGGCAATACAAGAGGCAGTAGTCCCAGGACACCAAAATCGACCAGCCGATTTCCACTGCACAAGTAGAGTAATGGTCAGAACAATTGGACTCCCACGCGGGGGCCGGTCGGGGATAGTTGGAACAGACTGACAGCCAATCAGATTGCAGTATATATCATGCATTCGAAGTGGAGGATGTGGGAGACCGGGGTTCTATTCCCGGTCAATAGTGATTGCAATATATCAATGATGCTGATCTCCTTGACTTCTTATGTATACCCAACCATCTGTCTTCTTATGTATACCCAACCATCTGTCTTCTTATGTATACCCAACCATCTGATCTCCTTGACTTCTTATGTATACCCAACCATCTGATATCCTTGACTTCTTATGTATACCCAACCATCTGTCTGAATATATCAATGATGCTGATCTCCTTGACTTCTTATGTATACCCAACCATCTGTCTGAATATATCAATGATGCTGATCTCCTTGACTTCTTATGTATACCCAACCATCTGATATCCTTGACTTCTTATGTATACCCAACCATCTGTCTGAATATATCAATGATGCTGATCTCCTTGACTTCTTATGTATACCCAACCATCTGTCTGAATGTGAAAGGGGTTAAGAAATTAAAACTTGTCACACTTGCCACATCTTTTCCTCTGAGTGTTCTTTGTTGTGGCCTAACTGTTTATGCTTTCACAGAGGATACACTACATCAATTCATTCATTTGTTCATTAAGTTAATAATTCCTTCATTCATTATTTCTGAAAAATACCGGTACATCATTCTGTGCATTTCTTATAAACTTCCCTAAACGTTTCCAGTTGTTGGTGTGCTTTGAAATTGTGAATTGTGAAAAAATTAATATTGATTATGGTAGATATTTGAATAGATAGATATTTTAACTGCGTGGTAATGGCTGACCTGGACAGAAAATAATAGATATATTAAGTCATAGTTATACCACTGTGTTTGTGACTTACTTCTCTGCCTCACACGAGCACACACAGACACTATGCTTGCACTTACTTTGAACTGTCTTTACCATAAGTGATGGCAAAGGTGGGCACTATTGATCATCCTCTTCACCCAATCAGCACAGTGCACTTTTTCTTCTTTGCTTGGAGACCAGGGTATGATCTCCCATCAGGGAGATATCATATTAATATTCTCACAGATATAATAACACTCAATCTGGATTCTGTGGTATTATATATAAATCATATGCTATATTATTGCACTATGAAGAACAACCAGATCAGTTCATTGTTAACTATTATACCTTTTTGTTTGATCTTCTGATCCTATTTTCTGCAGTTCTCAAATCTGCATTGTAAGTCAGGTGAATATCAAGACAGTCATTGTCAATGCCATCTGTACAGTATGTTTTACTTTGAACAAAACAGTGCATACAGTAGACACATGACACATCAATAAAAGTACACATTTATTAGGCTCTAAAAAAATGTACACATCCAAACACACACATGGTAATGATAAATACTATTACAAAATTGAATTGAACACACACCCACATAAGGAAGCCAACATAGGAAAACACACATTGAAAATGTAACTATTTACAAGGAAGACGTATCGCCCACACCAATCATTTCCCCTTTTCCACCTCCCATCTCTGTTTTTCCTTGAGGTAAAAAACAGACTCCTTAAAGTCTTTCCAGGTCATTTCCTTGTCCATGCCCTGGTCATTGTACAAGGAGAAGACCTTAGCTGGGCAGTAAATGTACTTCCCTGCAACACCAGGGAAGCCTGTGTGGACATGAGGACTGTTTGGGCCCTGCTTTAATGCCATGTGACAAAAACGGCACAAACGACCTGTGTGCTGCAGGGTGTCAGACCTCTTCCTCTTTTTCTGCCCTCTCTCCTCCACCCTCTTCTTTGTGTCCTCCAGTTCTTGCTGAAACTTTTTTTTGGTCCCCACAAAGTCTTTAAATGGCATTTTGGGGTTTGTGAGACCCTCAGGACCATAGGCTTTAAAAACCTTACTGGAGCAGTAAAAATAATGGACAGTGCCCTGCTGGTAGAAGAAATGGATGGAGGAGCCGTCATTTTCAAACATGGACTTTAGCTGACAACAGGAAAGACATGTCTTTGTTTGTTTCTTGCGTCCTTCTGGCTGTTGTTGTTGTTGTTGCTGCTGCTGCCTCTCCATGATGCCCAGCACAATGTTCTCGATGGCGTCCTCATTTAAAGGTGTGGCTGCAGCAGGTTCACATGGATTCACAACAGCTGGAGACAAGGTAACAACTGGCACACTAACAGTCTCACTCCCCTCTGTTAAAGCGTGCCATAGATGCTGTCTCTCCTGTAGCTTCTCTGGGCTGATGTTCAATTAGGGGTTGGTGAAAGTATTTCGGTGATGGAAGATCCGAGATGTTGTCTATCAACTCAGGCTGAGGAGGGAGGTGCCACAATGACACCATCTTCATGGGATTGCTCACAGGAGGAGAGCCCGGCCATAGACCCATGGATTCCAACTCCGTCTTCATCCATATCTTCTGCTGCTGTGAACAGGTCCACTGGCTCACATCATGGTCATAGCCGGGAAGTTGGGGAGGAGGACAGCTGGGGTGGCTTGAACTGCCTGGTAATGGATGGAATATAATAAACAATATTTTGAGTCATAGGTATACCACTGTGTTTGTGACACTTCTCTGCCTCACATGGGCAGACACAGAGACACAATATTAATACACTTACTTTGAGTTGCCTCTATACGTGATGGCAGAGGTGTACTGGGCACTGCTGACAGCTCATGAGAGGAGAGAGGCTCTGAGAATACAAATTATTATTTTAAGAATCAGAAATCCCTATTAAAACAGGAAGAAATCTTACACATTTGAACCAATTTCATATTTACCAGTAAGAGAAGTACTAGTCCCTGAGCTGCATCCTTCAGCATGAGGTTCAGATTGTGCCGAATCTATAGAAAGGAAATGTAATAGATGACATGTTCATGAGGACAGCTACCGTATTGGCAACAACAAATAAATAATACAATTATAATTCTCTATTTACCGGAGAGGAATGCAGGCACTGTCTTCCCTGCAGACGCAGTAGCTGCTGCAGCTGTGGTCTGGCTGCCAGCTCCACTGAGACCTGTTACATCAGCATAGCATTGACCAGGGTCACCCATACATCTACGACAGCAATCAGTGAAATAATACTTGATAAAAATGCATACTTTGGGGGACTTCCTGCCTCACTGTAGACTGCGGACACAAAGCCAGTAGCTGTTTTGGAATGGGTGGATGCTTCACAAGAGCTGGGTGCTTCACACTTGCAGATGGACCTGTTGAAATTATGAATAGACATTTACAACATTAGGTGGTGAATGAGGGTGGAAGAACTATGTGCATTTGGAGATATTCACCATGGGAGGAGACCAGACGCTACAGCGGAAATGACTTCAGAAGGCCTTGATTGAGTGGCAGTGGGTTTGCTCCTTACTGTAAAAGAGGAAATGACTTCAGAAGGCCTTGATTGAGTGGCAGTGGGTTTGCTCCTTACTGTAAAAGAAAACATACTGAGTCACTCTCCACCATATTACTAGATGTATGTAATAGTCACTTTCCTAACCTGATTGTCATGTCCCCATCTCCTCATATGACTAGATGTATGTAATAGTCACTCTCCTAACCTGATTGTCATGTCCCCATCTCCTCAAATTGGGGGTTTTAGGGAAGAATATTTTTTACACAGCAGGGGAAGTCAAGTGACATTACAAAACAACATTTCACACAGTATATAGCATGCAGTGAACTAAATGTTAGTAGTCTTAATTAGTCTTAATCTAAAATGCATGCAAAAAGGGTTGCTGAATGCAACTCCTATAGAAAATTCATATGACTTACCTTAGCCTCCGGATAATTCATGATGCATTGGACATAACAGTCCATTTGCTTTTGTTAGTAGAACACAAGAACAAAATTGGACATCAGAACAAGGCCAGAACACGGCCAAAACAATAAACCAGTGTAAGAAGCCTTCAGTCATGGTGGAGGCGTTCTGTGTCTCAGAACTCTTCCACCACTCTGATGGAGATGAACCTCGGCCTGTAGACACAGCTGGGGCTCCTGTGACTGCAGCTCCTGGTCAATCTGAGGACATGAAAATAACATTCTCACTGTTGATCATGATCATTTGCAAAAACACAGTGACCAGGAAAAGTAACAAAATATTTTTCAATTAACTCACCCTGGATAAATTTGGAGGGAGAAATACTTAACATTGCCCTGTCAAGCTCCTCGTCATCATCTGTAAAATAAAACACAGACATCACTATGACTAGCACATTACATTAGGATAAATGTTTTTCTTATAAGGGTGTTTGACACTGACATACCTGTAGATTGAGACAGAGGTGTGGCAGTCAGAAGAGTGGGGGGGTTCAGGGATTTGGTCTGCTGGTCTAACAGGTATTTTTGCAACCTGTGCATTTTGGTTCCAGCTGCACACTTCTGGCGCATGATGAAGGTAGCAAATCCATCAGCCCTGCTGTCCCAAACTTCTTTCCAGGTGTCTTTCGCTCTGACACCAAAGCCAACCAGGTTGTCCTCTTCTGAAAGCCATGGTGGAGCAGTGGACCGCTCAACTTCATATTTGAGGAGAGACCTTATCTCCTCGAAACTGAGGGCATACTCCTCAAAGGAGACAAGACTGTCCTTGAAGTGTCCTTCTGCCACAAAGACACCAGTGTCTCTCCTTCTGGACAGTCTTGATCAGGTACACTGTGTACCCCACATCGTTCTCCAACAGCCATCTGAAGGATTTGCCCTTGTATTTACCAAACTGGAGGATATACTCCCCAAGCACTTCACTCCGGTTTGTGTAATCCCCTCCTCTGTTAAAAACCACAGTCCTGGCATTCACCCTGACCACATCTTCTTTGACTGGCGCTGACCTGTCTTGTAATGAGCGGTCATTTTTAATTTTTCTTGCCTCTTCTGAAGGCTCCTGCCGCAAAAAGCCCAAGGGCCCCTTCCGGAAGCAAACAGTCCCCTTCCCCGGGAAGATTACACTATGCTTTTGGGACATGTTGATGACTTCTGTAAACGAGAACAACAAAACATACTGTTATATTTGTGGAATTTAAACTTAAGTGTCATAATCATCACTTTAGTACAAATTTGAATAAATTGAGTGTACAGTAAGGCATACTATAACTAGATTACATGTAACCATTACAGAAAAGGAGTAGAGCTACTACTTATATGCTCTAGGCTTAGCTCTAAGCCTTGTAGGCCTATGCCATCACCTTATGACTACACAGACACAACAAGACTGCTGTAACTAGCAAAGTAGCCTACCCATTTACAGGAGCAAAGTAGCCTACCCATTTACAGGAGCAAAGTAGCATACCCATTTACAGGAGCAAAGTAGCCTACCCATTTACAGGAGCAAAGTAGCCTACCCATTTACAGGAGCAAAGTAGCATACCCAATATCGAGTAGTTTCAAACTAGACAACCAGATTATCATTCCACATTATTGGTAACGATACACCAACTGTGCGGGTCGAGTGAATCTGTGATCCACACTAGAATATGAAACATAACATGGTCGTGGCTGAGTGTCATGTCTTAACAAGATTGGATCATGTCAACATGATTAAAAGTACACTTTTCATGAGTCAACGATGTAATAACGGCGTTAACTTATGCTACTCTATGCAAGTCTATCTAACTGTATAACGTTAGCTCATGTAGCTGGCTACGTTTCCCATTGAAAAACACAGCAACACTACCACTAATGGAGCTGTAACTTACTAGCACTTGAAACTACACATTATCATGAATGAGTGTCATGTCTAAAACGAGATTTGATCATGTCAACATGATTAAAATTACTAATTACGAGACTCACCACTGTAACAACGACGTTAAACTCCTCTGTGCAAGCTAGATCTGGTCCAGGGTGATATCCTACGTATAACGCCCTGTTACTCTCAATGCAATTTGCCTATGAAAGCGCTTCATCGGCCCGGTCGTCCGACTCTACAGACAAAACCGTTTCGTTACTCACCAAAGTAAACACATCGTTGGAAAGATGAAAGCCTTTTCTCCTAAGGCGCTACAGTTTGTAGTCCCCCACCTTTCAAATAAAGGGCACATTTGTACACTTAAATGTTTTATATCCACAGCGCATCGACTGTCTTCTTCTACCGGCGAATCGGCGCTCTCTGCTTTGTTTAGCCTACTCACTGCTGCAGCCCATGTCGGGGATGATGCATTACATCTTAAAGTCTCTCAACACCATTTAAGATGTAATGCATCATCCCCGACATGGGCGGCAGCAGTGAGCAGTCCTATACGTAGGATATCGCCCTGGACCACGGTCTATGTGCAAGCCAACTTGCGACTGTACCGTAGTAGCCATAAGCTGAATCCCAAATCGCGCACTTAGGCGAAAGTGCAGAGCACTCGCGGCCTTGTGGCCTTACATGCGCGTTCCCGCTAAGTCCACAAGGGCTCAGGGTAGTTCCAAAACGGAATTGCTAGGTCCACAAGTGCGCCACACCGCCATTTTGCGCACTGTAACCGCACTTACCGAAAGTCCGCAATTTCACGGATTTAGGAGCAGAAAATACCCACAGCCCACCGCGTCTCATGTGACACGGGTTAGGGTTAGGGTTAGGGTTAGGGTTTGAGTGCATCCGAGTCATGATCCGAGTGCATCACACATAAATGATGACATTTGCAGATAACACTACATTTATCTTGAAATCCACATGCTGCAAACATATCCCACCCAACCTAATTTTTTAATTATTATTAAATTAAAACAGACGTCAATCGGTCAATTTACAGAGCTGAAGGGAGCGTCAGAGCAGCCTCTGCATCTGAGGAACGCGGCAGCCAATGAAAACGAAGTGGGAGGGGCATTGAGCGAAACTGGGAGTGCTGTCCCATTTAATTCACGGCCCTGCACCCTCTGGCCCTTCCAGCTGACGTCAATTAAGTGCTCAGGCCTCAGGCCACAAGTGCGAGGGGCCGCAAGTGCGGTTTGCGCACTCAGATTGGGATTCAGCTATATTGTTG
The DNA here is from genome assembly GCF_949987555.1 of Borostomias antarcticus. Taxonomy (NCBI): domain Eukaryota; kingdom Metazoa; phylum Chordata; class Actinopteri; order Stomiiformes; family Stomiidae; genus Borostomias; species Borostomias antarcticus. The sequence goes on from NW_028175989.1 coordinate 202,932, forward strand.
TTGTTGAAAGGGAAAATATTCGTCTTCTTCTTCAATGAGATTTCCGGCAGCGTAAAAGGAAAACCTGGAACAGCGCCACAAGCCTATAGACGCCAATGTTGTGGCCAAAAGTATATTACATCCGTAGTGATTTAGCAGTACCATTGAGAATGCATGGGAAACGGTTTATGGAGTTTTAGCTAAAGAATCCCTGGCCCCCGCGCGGGAGGGCCGGGTTCGATTCCCGGCCAATGCAGAGACTGTATCTTTGTCACTAGAGCTAGGGCTCCCTTCACTGAGCAGCAGCCGAGGACAGAGCTTCTGATAGGCTCTTTGGTAATATAAAGAGCAATATCCTGGTCTGTGCCTTTTTCTTTGATTAGAAACTAGATCTTTTCTGGACGTCGTGGAAAGGGCCTGATCCCGACTAGACTGTGAGGGCCCGGATAGCTCAGTCGGTAGAGCATCAGACTTTTAATCTGAGGGTCCAGGTTTCAAGGATGCAAGAATATTGCAGAAATGATCCTTTGGAATTGACTCACTGCAAGAATATTGCAAAATGCGGTACAGTTCTGCGAGGCCTGCGACCTAGACTGCACAGTGAACACTGCACAATCATCTCCAATTCCCATTGCAAATGTATGCTGCCCTCTAATTGTGAAAATGTATGAAATGCCACAGAAGCACCAAAATTGGTGAAGCTCTCTCTTACATAACACTCACCTAATGTAGTGGCTCTGGGACCTTTGGAAAAATGTATTTGTCATTCAAAAGTCACTTCCAAAAGCCTGTCAAAAGTCTCTTCCAACGCCCAAGTCTCCATCAAACAACTGACATTTTATCCTGCCCTCTAGTGGTACAGATGTGGGAAGTTAGAAATGTCTTTTTTTCAGACGGGTGTTATTTCGTTTTAGTGATGCACCACCGCCAGGTGGCGTCTTTGAGTAGATTTAGCAGGCTGGGCTCAGTGTTTTTCTCCTATAGTCTACGAAATGAAGCATCATTAAGTTTCACATTCTTTAATTTAAATGCTCTGTTGTAAAGCACTTTGAGCTGAATTTATCTGTATAAGGTGCTATACAAATAACGTTTAATTGTTATTATTACCTTGTTCTCAAACACATGTTTTCTCCATCTGGATGTAATTTAATTATTACGAACACCTATATCTAGGCCTACAGTAGCCTATCTATCTCGGTAACTGACGTCGGGTCAAGACGTGGTGGCTGTTAGGTCAAATGCGCAAAATAACAGTATTGTAAATATATTTGTTAGTAAAGATGTGGTGAACGTGAGGGTTTTGCGTTTTGATTCTGGAACGCATTCAACTGGTAGGCTACTCATAAACCCCGGAAGTAAATTTGAAGACGGGGCACCAGCTAATGTAGCCAAGTCGGAACGCAGTAGACTATATGGCTTCAGCACGATACAAAGAAAAAATAAGCTTGATCGACTTGTGGATCCATACAAAATTGACATAGTCGCCATGAGTAAAGATCACTCATTGCCAATCATATCCGGACATTAACTATCTTGTGCATAGATAGCGGCAGGTTTGACAGTGAGTGCGTTCACATGCACAATATACACAATATTTTGTTATTTGAATGATCTTGAATATATATATATTCAAAATCATTCAAATAAGAAAATATCGTGTATGTTTTTATTTATTTATACCGGCCGCCAGCCGTTCAATGAACGGCTATAGGGAATGCGCAGTTTCGCGCGGGCTACAGCCTATTATATGCACAGTTTCGCGCTATGTAGGCTATTATAAATAAGTATTATTCAATGGGGGGGCTTGGACTCGCTGGGGACTGGTGGAGAGACGCAGAGCCTCCCCAGACGCGACATCCTCCAGTTGGCTGAAGAGCTGCGCGCTCTGGCGTCCAAATAGCCACTGGCGGCGCCCCTCGCAGTGTCCACAGAAGAATACCCCCCTCAAAATACCTGCATGGTGAAGACAAGCTGCAGCAAGAACAGAACTGTCTACCAATGCATGAAGTGCACCATAGCTGTCTGTGGCAGTTGCACTGCCAAGGTGCAGAGGATATGTGCGAAGTGTATTTGAGCTGCCGCCTCAACCGTGCGTAAGAGCAGAGCGCATCAACTCGTGTACAGCCTACAACTAGTAGCCCATAGCCATTAAAACGGCTTATTGTTTTATTCATATATCAACTAGATAATTCGATAATAATGAGTAGCCTAGTCGGCTATAAAAGGAATTCAATAGGGCAAGCCTTAAGTTGTAGCCTAGGCTACAGTACAATCACAAGACGCATAGGCCTAGCCTACCGTAAAAAGCGTTGCGTTCTCATAGGCCTATATTAACTTAGATAATTATTAATTATGCTCAGGTCATAATGTCCGTTGAAAATAATTCCCTCTAAGCAGAATTTGAATTGTATTAAAATAGGCTAAAATTAAATTTCCACATATTCTGATTCCTTCTAGGCCTATATAAAAAAAACATTTTTTTAATGTGTAGCCTAGGCTATAGGCTTCTGCGATGAACAAAACAGCCACAATGTAGCCTGCTTAGCGAGCGAGAGGGCAGTCTACCATAAAGTGTAGGCTATAGCCTAACTATGATGTAATATATCTAGACTACATGCATTGTGGTATTTCTTTGTATAGCCCAGCCTGCCTATCAATTGTTTCTCAATAAACAGTTATGTCATCCTCTGAGTCCGAATGTAGGCTAATAGACCGGCAGCTCTAAATGCCTTCCCAATCAATGAGACATGGTTGTAAAAATGATGTTTTATTGATGAAAAGGGTAAAACTGAAAAACATGGACAGTCATTGCATTGATCGATGCAGTCCGTTCAAATAGGCATCAAAAGATAAAGTAGGCCCATTTAAAATGACCAATTATATCTTCAAATCCCTTCTAATCTTGGCCTTTGATAGGGTTTTTCCCCGCCCTACTGCCAATTATATCCGAACATTAACTATCTTGTGCATACAGAGCACAAACAATGAAACAATGAAACTAATAGATTTCCTCCCTGTCTGTCTGTGGCATTCGCTACCAGCAAACACTGAAAATACAGGTCCTCAATTTATTTAGATTAGACTAGCCTATCCAACTGGACCACTCCAATGAATGTTGAACGTAGCCTACTTTTATTCTTTAGGTTTTACAGAATCGGCCTACAATGTCCACACATGCATGCGCCATCTGACTAGCTCGTCACTCGCCAGCGAACCTGGACTAGACTATTGTAACCCACCCCCAAATTCTTTTATATTCAAATAAACTGGATGAACCGGTTTCCTAGCCCTGGATCGTGGGGAGGGGGGTAGTCTGCGTTAGCGGGTGCTTTGCCATGACCGGCCACAGGTGTTGGATTGAATTCGCTAGTTTGATTGTTAGATGGATGGATTTAACGTCCAAAGTAGATTGTGCAAGTATTGTATAGGCCCATGTGTAAGAGATGAATGGTTGTAACCATAAACTCAGCCAGAGGTAGACTGTAGATCAGGGGTGGGCAATTATTTTTTCCATGGGGCCACATGAGAAACTGAAAATATTGTGGAGGGCCGGGCCAAAAGGCTGAACTCAATTCTGCATAATAATCATTGTATTTCTTTATAAAAAGCAGTAAATAGCATTGTTTTGACAAGCTGGTAAGAGTATATGTTATAGTTAAGCAATGAAAAAGTGAGGTTGCCTTACAAAAAAATGTCATTTATTAAATCAAATTTCCCAAAACAATGGTAAACAAAATGAAAGTTTTTCACCATTTGTGACTCATATTAGTGAACATTTTCAGTCACATTCACTCAAACACATTTTGAGTTTCATTTACTGTTGGAAAGAGGTTCTTAGCATTCTAAAGACATCACAATATTGTCTTTGTACTCCAAATATTAAGCAAGATACATCATATTGAACTGTCACTAAACATCACTGAACTGTGATTTTGAGAAAAAGGCTTCCAAAGAAAGTGTCCCAGTTCCAACGAGTGCATCGTTGTTATCGTATGTTTGCAAACTAAAACAAGTGAACACAATTTTACAATCGAAAAATGCTTATGAGACCATTATTTTACTTATATGGGGCAAAAGTGGTTTCTCTTCCTGCTTCTGCCTAAGCCCTCCACAATACCACAACACAACGGTGTCATGTTTTACCGAAGGAGAAGTGAAGAAGACGGTAGCTATCAGTAGCTAAAGCAGTTAGCTAATGTTAAGATCATTCCTCTAGCTGCTTTGCTGCTAATGAAAGTTTGTCTCCGTTCCTGCCCGAGAAACAGAAGTTGAACTTATAGCATCAAAATCAAAATAGCTACAGGAATCATCGTTGTAAAGTTAGCTATCTGCTTTTTAGCCACTGACAGCTACCGTTAATATTATGAAGCTGCTGTTGTGAGCTAACTTGCCATCACGGTCTTATCGTGCAGCTTCACAGCCTGCTATTAGCAGACAGCACTAAAGTTGACAAAATCACACTTGCACATCATTAGAATTACAACCATTTATATGGGATTTATCATTCAACTAAACATGGAACCTGAATACTACCTGATATTTCAACCTGCTGCCATCAGTGATCGGCGCGTCTGCTTGTTCGGTCATGAATATCTTACGCAGTGACATTCCATGTAGTGTCCCAAAACTGTTAAATCATTCCCCATGTAGTTCACTATGAGTCGCACTCAATACATCCATGGTAATAGGGAATAGGGAGTGAGTGAACCATTTCAAACACATCTCTGGTCATCTCCATTAGCCATCTTACTCGTCCTGATGCCATGTTCCATATGAGAACACTCAGTTAGCCTACTGTATTAAACTTCTACTTGTCCCGACAGTTAACAGATATAGACCCGGCGACAGTTACAGAGATAGAAACTGTAAATAGATAGGCTTTGTTCGTAATAATTAAATTACAACCAGACAGAGAACAAGGAGTTTGAGAACGGTAGGCTCATCTAATGTGCGAGATGAGCTACAGCAATGGGTCAATGAGTGGTATTACTGCGCCCCTATGGGCAGGCGAGCGGTGGTGCGGAATGCCGTAAAGCGCCTGTTAGAATACCGCGGGTCAAGTTACATTCTTATGTTTTGGATAAAAAGCGCTATAAAAGTGCAGTCCCTAACCCTAACCCTCCAGAAAAACACGGGCAAAAATCCTTGATTATGCAGGCAAAAATCCTTGATTATGCAGGCAAAAATCCTTGATTATGCAGGCAAAAATCCTTGATTATTCAGGCAAAAATCCTTGATTGGAATATGCAGGGTTTTTATGTGATTTTATGCGTTGAAAATGCTGGGATTTTCTGAAGTTGCGGGAACTTGAGAATATTGCGAGAATATGCGAAAAATGCAAGAACCTGTCCTGTATTTTCGTGCACACCCCACACTAATGCATATAGCCTACACTACGTCTTCACATGCTTGGAATGATAGGAGAAATAACAAAACCATAGCCTATGCGAGAGCGCCTAGACCAGGTAGACGGTATAGACCGGCGTCATGATTGAAGGCAGCCTTAAAAGGCAGCATTGGAACTTATAAACAACCCCCGATGTCTGGTCTCTGTGGTCGTCCAGGTCATTTGCTATTTCCAAGTTTATCAGACCAAACATTTTGCCCATGTCTATGATCTGATGTTTATTGATTTGATCTTAATATAATCGATGCAGCTGTGCTTTAGCCTACACTTATTGGCTATTTATTTCCTTAATTCATGATGAGAATAGCAGAGGACTTTGAACTTGATATATTAAACAGAAATTGGTGCAATTCACTAGAATGCAGGAAATGAGATGTCTGACCCTCATAATCTCATGGGGGAGGACCCCCAGACCCCTGCTTGATTTGTGTTCCGTGAGCATGGGGATGCTGGCAAGGTGTCCCTTATCTTTTCCCCATTGAAGGTGGCAACCCTACAAACGAGGTGAAAAACATTACAACTTGAAGCAGAAAAATGCGGGAAGTATGAAATCAAGCGAGCCCCATATATTCCACGTTTTTTGCGTTGAGTTCAGTGATTATCGCGGTGAAAATGCGCTCTTTCTAAAATGATGTGACCCTTGCATAAATTGCGCCTTTTGCCTGATTATGCAATGAATTATGCGATCGCATAATCGCGTTTTTCTGGAGGGACTGAATATAGCTGCATTGTCGTCAGTGGGTGATTCTTATCAAGGGCAGTGCAGGGGTAGATCAGACAGAAATCATGACCGATGACTGCTGTTGGTGTCTAAAACGAATCATGAGCTAGATTTTAAACAGCATCCATTTTGAGCTCAGCCTCGGGTTGTCTGTTTGCCAAGTTCACGTGGCGGTACTCGAACTTGCCTTGGCATCCTTGGCTGTGTGTGTGTGTGTGTGTGTGTGTGTGTGTGTGTGTGTGTGTGTGTGTGTGTGTGTGTGTGTGTGCGCCTGGCAGGCTTTGTTGATGATGATGATGACACAGAACAGCAAGTCAATCAAAACAAACTAACATCCGACCCGGAAGCGACCGAGTTAAAGTGACAGCTATTACTGCAACACCAGACACCGGTATCCCGTTCAGGCACGTTGAAGAATATAGGTAACAGAGTCTTAAAGTCAATGTAATGCTTGTTTGTGTGTTTTTGTGCTCATGTAAACAGTCTGGGATGTGCAGTGGAAGGGATAGAAGGAGACAGCTGATGCTGCTGTGGCCGTTCAGGGTAGTGGGTGTCAAGAGGTCACACTTAAGCCACAGGGGGGGCCTCTCCTCTGGGGTATTAATGACACATCTCTATGGGACACTATAAACAGACACAACCTAGGCTGACAACCAATGGTGATTAAGATATCATGTTAGGGTGACAGGCGACACATCTGTATGGTCACTCCTCCACCAATCTAGCTTCACCTAAACGGGCAGGCCTAGGCATGGGGGGTGGGCCGAGAGAGCACTATTTAACGTCTCGACCAAACCTTGAGACTTTGATTTGGAAACGGTAGGCAACTCAGACGGACAGATTCGGTGCTCCCAGCAGGCAGGCCCGCTGATAACACCATGTGGGGAGGGAAGTCTAAGGCCTTGACTTCACTCCACAGCCGCAGCCAGCAGAGAAGCAGGGAGAGACAGAGACTAGGGAAACATCCCAGTGTTCCATGTGATTGTATCTTTGTACAATAAATCTACCATCTGTCGCCGCTTCCAATCCCGTGTTGGGTGATTTCATCAAAGACTATCACAACAAGAAAGCTATTAACATCGTGGTTCATAATTAGATGGTGCTGCAACTCAAGGCTTACAAAAAAAATACACAACGCAGAGCAACAGAAGAAGAAAAACGCCAAAAGCCAACAATTTGGTGCCGTGATCCGGATTGAAGACAGAGCCGAAAGCCAACAATTTGGTGCCGTGAGACCCGGATGAAGACAGAGCCAAGCACAACCCGAATACCAGCCGAACACAGACCAGAGAGGGGGGACGCCTTGCCTGAACTGACCTGGGTTTCGAGCCATTCAGAGCCATACAACGGGCGGTGAGTGCTCTGTCTCTCAAGAAAGAACCAATCTAATAAACCACACACATAGCCTCCAACACATTAAACTATGATTAAATGTCTAGACATATTTATAACAATAAAGGTATACCTGCAATAATTTATGAATGCATTCTAATGAGCTCCAATTATATGTGCACATAGACACCTGACTAATTCTCAGCTCGCGTGTTTTAGGACAGAATCCGAGTGGTAGAGCAGGTGCCCAATAGACACCTGACTAATTCTCAGCTCGCGTGTTTTAGGACAGAATCCGAGTGGTAGAGCAGGTGCCCAATAGACAACTGACTAATTCTCAGCTCGCGTGTTTTAGGACAGAATCCGAGTGGTGTAGAACAGACGTCCAGCAGTTTTTCAACTGCACATATACAGCTATCTATTCTCGACTTGAGTGTCATTGACAAACTGAGCGGTGTAGGAGCTGTCCAGAAGTGTTGAAACCGGACCCGAGACCCGGTGCGTAGACACACAATTTGGTCCCAACAAATAAAGGGCCAAAACTTTTATTATTTCATTCTCATCCGCTCACTGAGCGGTAGGCTACCTCTCTTCTTTAGCCCAACGGCAGGGATATCCTCTCTCTGTCGGCAGCTCACACACACCCATCAGTCTCTGGCTCTGCTTCGGGGGGGGGGGGGGCTACTCGGCCCCCACCTCCAGAATCTCTCTTGACTCCCGCTCCAATGGGGAAACATCCTTCCCTAGGGTCAAAGGCCCCCTCCGGTTACAACACAAGTTCCAAACATCAATCTGGGTGGGGCTCGTAGGAGATCCTCTCTTAGGACTTGACGTCCTGACTCAAATTAACTCATCTCTTGAATTCCAAGGGGGAAAGATCTGACTCACAAAACTGAGACGAGTGACTAAACCAGACCTAACCCAGCATCCCATATGGGCAAAAGACAAAAATGATTGTGGACTTCTGAAAATGGACCCGGTCACCTACAGTACACAGGCAGGCCGCCACCATGCACTCGTCAATATCCACTCTCTCCCCGAGCAGTTGAAGGGGTCAAACCACTCCTCAAAATCTTTGAAGAACGGGGGGTCCTGAAGAAAGCCCGCAGCGCCTCCAACAGCCCGGCGTGGCCAGTCTTGAAACCTTCGGGAGAATGGCGCCTCTGTGTGGACTATAGAGTGGCAAACGAGTATGTGGACAAATTGGCGCCCCTAGTGGCGGACCCATCGACCATCTTCAGTGCCCTAAAACCAGAGCACAAATGGTTCACCGTCATAGACATGGCACAAGGCTTCTACAGTGTGCCCCTGGCAAAAGAGGTGCAGCCGTGGACAGCCTTCACCATCGATGGAGAACTGATTGAGGCGATCCGCCTCCCACAAGAAGTGACGGTGCTGAAGGTCAAGGGCCACACGCGTGGTGACACCGCTGACAGCCGAGGGAACGCTTTGGCGGACCAAGCAGCCAAGAATGCGGCCCGAAATCAAGAACCCAGTCCAAAACATCTGTCACCAGTCCAAACGTCTCCACCTTATCAGATTGATACCATCACTCCACTGTCCCTATCATCCCCAGAGCAGTGGTCAGACAGAACGCATGAATCGCGTCATCAAGGAGAGGCTCACCAAGTATCACCAGGAGGGTGTGCCTTGGCCAGACGCTTTGAACATCGTTTGCCAATGCAAGGTGGTTGAACCACCGCCCTCTGATGATTAGAACCACCACAGGTCATGACACTCAGGTTGAGACACTCTCAGGGACTCAGGACGTAGACAATCATCAAATAACATCAGTGGCCTAACACTCCAAAAGTCAGGGACAACGATGGCAGTGTTGTTCGAACAGAGCCCTTGAGCTAAAGAATCATGCGTCTTAGGCATGAGGGCAAACTCGGGGTGAAGAACGCATTTTGGGGCATTCTCTGAAATATCCCAATATGTGCCACTGTTCAATGACTGTAGCTCTGCTGAAAGGGACAGAAATGAGTGTTAGGGTCTTAGTAAGAGCGTAGATCCTGAGCCGACAAGCCAAAGTCTGACAGTGTTTCATGATAATTAATCCTTTATTTTCATCTTCCATCAGGGCATTATAACCAATATACCTTGTAGAACGTCTGATACTGTGATAGTTCCTTTTTGTTTCCTGTACCACAGATGGAGTTGGAGAAGGCCTTCCGGTTTACTCTGGACGCGAGTGATCACGTGCAGCACCTCGAGGGGACGGACAGCGCTACCTCGGGTGGAAGACGGGACACTTTCACACAGTTCACTCACACCACACCCTAATCACATCCTTTCATCCACAGGTTGTAGGGAGTGGTCATGCCAATAGTGGTCAAGTGTGTTAAGCAGAGTTATTCTGTACAGGTGAATCCTCAGGTTACAGTCGAGACATATTCATTAGAGCTGAAGCAGGGACATTACAGGACAGTTTATCTGACCAATCACTGGACGGGTAAAGCTAACTGTCATTCATAACGTTTTGAAGTTTCAGATCAAATTTCATTGATAAGATCAGGGTTAGGACTGACTCTCTCCATATCAGCACCGTTCCTCACCCAGGGGGACGGGTTCGAATAGTTGCAGGGAAATCCTTTACTGTTCTTATTATTATGAGATTATGAGATGGACCCGTGGGGATGGTAGTGTTGGGCGTGGCTGCTGGTGTGGGCTTGGAATCCGGATTCATCGCTAGTTGTGCTTACATAGAGCATAGGCCTGTGGTGGTTTTTCACATGCCTCTGTAATATGATCTTTAGAAACGTCTTTCGAAACGAAATAGCTTCCTCGCACAGCACGCAATCGTTGCTCCAGCACGCTGTGCGCATGCGTGCTGGAGCAAGTGAGGAAGATCATATTACAGAGGCATGTGAAATACCACCACAGGCCTATGCTCTATGTAAGCACAACTAGCGATTCATGAAGACAGATTGATGAAAACAACCGTTTCGCGGCAGAAAATAGATTTTTAGAAACTGCATTCTAAGTGCCCCCACCACCGCCATTACATGGATATACTGGCTCGTGCTGGATTTTAAATTTCTTCTACATGCCTCCGAACTACACCAAAGTGATCTCGGTGAGTCAAACGTCTTATAATATGTCGTAAATAAGGTCCAGGTTGTCAAAAACGAGCATTGTCCTTTAATTCTGACAACCAGACACGTGTGATCAACAGGTAGCAAGCCTTAAAAAACGCCCTTTCTCACATAAGTACTGCTAACGACATGTGAACAATTGGTTTCAAACATGAGAAATCCGTTTAATGTATAGCCTACATGAAATGACAACTAAACCACATTGAACAAGCAGAATTCAGCTGCCAGCTACCTGCTGTGTCATCCTCGATTTCATGACGCATGAAGAATGACATGAGAATGATCTATTCCTACCCCATAGGAGAGCTACTTCATCCAGCTAAAGCAGCAGTTAACCTATGCTGTGACTATCAAAACAATAAATTAATGCATTATTGGATCTAGGTCCAGAGTATATGTGACCGCCGCTGGTAATTTGGTCCTCAACTAGGCATTTTCAGTTTTCAGTTTTTTACAGATTATGAAAGTGCAGATTGTAAGCTTTCAAATGAGGTCTCATACATTGAAATCTGAACATATTTGAAGAAGATATGCTTATTTGAATGCTAGTACTGCCAAATCAACTTAGCTGAGAAATCCCCCTCCAAAGTTCTCCAACATTTTCACACCTCTGACTGCCAGGTAATGGGCGTGAACAATAGCCTGGTAACCCCTCCCCCAGCCACTCCCCCACTGGACGATCTGTCATTATCTGTCAGAGTGGCTGTCAACTTGGGGTATTACCTGAGAGTGGCTGCCAAGTGAGGTGCTCTCTCACTGATGACCCCACACTCTGAGTCAGTATTAATCTTGTGTTGTGAATGCAGTTAAGAACAATATAAGATGAAGTTCAAATTTAACGTTCTTTATTGTCACATACATGATATAAAGTACAAGCATAAGTAGTTAAGTGTACAAAAAAAGGCAACAGTCTAAGTGTTAAAGTGTACAGTCAGTTGTCTGTTTTATAGACAAGGTGCATAGTGTTCATTGTGATCAAGTGTACAACAAAGTAATAACAGTCCCCAGCTCAATACTCAAGGTAATAACAACAGTACTCAGCTCAGTATTCAATATTCTAACAATGCAGTCTGTGCAAGTGTGGGCAAATCTGTGCAAGAGAACAAGCAACGCTTCAGTATACAAACAGGAAAACAGGAAAGGCTGTGGCCTTTCTCCTGCAGTGCTGTCCGTCCTGATGATCTGCAGTGAATCTACAAGCGGACAATCTTTTTCTGAGCTGCTGTGGAGTTTGGCGGGGGACATGTGACGTCTCGTCCCTCATCAGAACAGAACTCTCTGATCTTGTCAAAGAGATACGTCTGTCTGGCCATGTCCAGTCCGGGTGGGGCTTGCACAAGAAGACCTTCTCTGGGGGGCAGGACATCAGGCTTGCGCCGGTGCCGGTGCATCACAGTGTTCTCTGGCCACAACCATGCCAGGTCTCTCAGCATCAAAACTGCAATAGAATAGAAGGAGGAAAATACATTAAACTATTGCCCACAGTACTGGCACTCCATATAGATAAAATAGTACAAGAATGTGTTGATTAAATAGACTAGCTAATGCATGATAGGATGAACGTATTCTCACCTGTTGTGCAAAATCAAAGCTGTAGTGCAGTGATCTTCTTGCTGGCTGGTATGAAGGGAGAGCTGCAATTCCTTACAAGCTGGAGCTGGTTTTTGCTCATCCTGTAAACAAAACAAAGAAAAAGGTGTCAGACTACCATACCTCTCATGCTCTCTCATTCTGTTTCTCTCTATAATATAGCTACCTAGCTAGATATTAGCTACCACGCTGGCTAGTGTAGGAACAAAGGGCTAGCTCAGCTAACTAGCCATGTCCCTGTGCTAGGTAGCTGGCTAGTTTAGGAACAAAGGGCTAGCTCAGCTAACTAGCATGTTAGCTAACGTTAGCTAGCTAGCCTTTGTTAGTTAGTGCTAGTGCCTGTTATGCTAGCTAGACTGAGTCACTTGTTTAGAAAGGAGCTTCTGCTAAACGACTAACGTTAATGTAATGTAAACAGCACAGATAGTATAAAGATCAGCTTACCCCAAAGCAAAGCAGAATGCTTGGCAGTGGTGTGAATCTGCTACGTCGTTCGCTTGGTAGCAACTTGCTTTGTTACAGTCATCTCTGTATCACAGGTCATCAAGAATAAACTCCGTGTACGAACGAGTCCTGCTCTGCTGGAGTTTTAGCTGCTCTTCAAACTCTTTCCATGTCCTGGATGCCATCCCCGTCTTCTCTTTAGCAAACGCTGGAGCATCCATGGTTAAACTTGGGACAGTAAAATAATTGAATGTAAACAGCCGGCGTGTTGGTGAAGGGTGGGGGCGGAGAACCCGGAAGCAATAGCCAATGAAAACAAATCATGCTAATCGATCTGCCCGCCCCCAAGCCCGGCTCGAAATCAGCTAAAAACGAGCTTAGTTTGCAGACTAATTAAACGTATTTCGTGACCCTAAAACTGTTGTCTGTTATAGTAAGTAGGTTCTTCACAACTTCAACTTTGGTAATACACCAAAAAACAAAAAACGAAAAAAAACATTTTTTTATATATTTTGCCCTCTAGCGCATTTCGGGGTTTGCCGAGTTGCGGACCAAATCACCAGCCGCTGTCACAATTGATTCAACAACACTTTTTCAATCGTTGAAATGGTATCTGTAATAAAACATTGAATTAACATAGATTTTTCAACCTCAACCAAAAAGAACCAATTTGACCAAAATCCAACGTTGAATCAATGTCTTTTGCTATCTGGGTATTGCTGTTGTACACCGACCTGTGGCGGCTGTACGCGGCTGTTTCTCATGATTGGTTGAGAGTAGGAGGCTGATCTCAGAGTATGTTCATGCCACCCTTTGGTACTTGAGGACCCCCGCTTTATAGCCTCCTAGCCCCCACCACTTTGGAGAAATGTGGTGTGTACCGGCGCCATAGGTCGGTGTACAACCGCAATAGGTTTACATGATAAAATTTAAATTGCTCGGATTGGCTCGAAACCTATGCACAGTAACAGTACACCATGGAGACATGAACATACTGCAATATCAGCCTCCTAGACCAAGAATCTTTGGAGATATTGACCCATACACTCACCATGTAAACGTATTGCTGTTGTACACCGACCTGTGGCGGATGTACGCGGCTGTTTCTCATGATTGGTTGGGAGTAAGAGGCTGATCTCAGAGCATGTTCATGCCACCCTTTGGTACTTGAGGACCCCCGCTTTATAGCCTACTAGCCCCCACCACTTTGGAGAAATGTGGCGTGTACCGCCGCCATAGGTCGGTGTACAACCGCAATAGGTTTACATGTTAAAATTAAAATTGCTCGGATTGGCTCGAAACCTATGCACAGTAACAGTACACCATGAAGACATGAACATACTGCAATATCAGCCTCCTAGACCAAGAATCTTTGGAGATATTGCCAACCTAACCGTAACCTAACCAAAAAGCACCGCATAGACAATGCATTGACATGTATCGAAAAATTAACGGAATGTCGTAGAGCTCCACGGATGGTCTCATTTGAAAGCTAGCCTAGGACTTAGTGGGATGAGGTGGTGGTTGGGAGAGGCTATGACCTTTCACTCTGGAGATATTGCCAACCTAACCCTAACCTAACCAAAAAGCACCGCATAGACAATGCATTGACATGTATCGAAAATTTAAAGGAACGTCGTACAGCTTCACGGATGGTCTCATTTGAAAGCTAGCCTAGGAATTAGTGGGATGAGGTGGTGGTTGGGAGAGGCTATGACCTTGCACTTTGGAGATATTGACCCGTACACTCACCATGTAAACCTATTGCTGTTGTACACCGACCTGTGGCGGCTGTACGCGGCTGTTTCTCATGATTGGTTGGGAATAGGAGGCTGATCTCAGAGTATGTTCATGCCACCCTTTGGTACTTGAGGACCCCCACTTTATAGCCTCCTAGCCCCCACCACTTTGGAGAAATGTGGCGTGTACCGCCGCCATAGGTCGGTGTACAACCGCAATAGGTTTACATGATAAAATTAAAATTGCTTGAATTAACTCAACCCTCTGCACAGTAACAGTACTCCATGGAGACATGAACCTACTGCCATATCAACCTCCTACCCCAAGACACTTTGGAGATATTGCCAACCTAACCCTAACCTAACCAAAAAGCACCGCATAGACAATGCATTGACATGTATCGAAAAATTAACGGAATGTCGTAGAGCTCCACGGATGGTCTCATTTGAAAGCTAGCCTAGGACTTAGTGGGATGAGGTGGTGGTTGGGAGAGGCTATGACCTTTCACTCTGGAGATATTGCCAACCTAACCCTAACCTAACCAAAAAGCACCGCATAGACAATGCATTGACATGTATCGAAAAATTAACGAAAGGTCGTAGAGCTTCACGGATGGTCTCATTTGAAAGCTAGCCTAGGAATTAATCGGATGAGGTGGTGGTTGGGAGAGGCTATGACCTTGCACTTTGGAGATATTGACCCGTACACTCACCATGTAAACCTATTGCTGTTGTACATCGACCTGGGGCGGTTGTACGCGGCTGTTTCTCATGATTGGTTGGGAGTAGGAGGCTGATCTCAGAGTATGTTCATGCCACCCTTTGGTACTTGAGGACCCCCGCTTTATAGCCTCCTAGCCACCACCACTTTGGAGAAATGTGGCGTGTACCGCCGCCATAGGTCGGTGTACAACCGCAATAGGTTTACATGTTAAAATAAAAATTGCTCGGATTGGCTCGAAACCTATGCACAGTAACAGTACACCATAAGGACATGAACATACTGCAATATCAGCCTCCTAGACCAAGAATCTTTGGAGATATTGACCTGTACACTCACCATGTAAACCTATTGCTGTTGTACACCGACCTGTGGCGGCTGTACGCGGCTGTTTCTCATGATTGGTTGGGAGTAGGAGGCTGATCTCAGAGTATGTTCATGCCACTCTTTGGTACTTGAGGACCTCCACTTTATAGCCTCCTAGCCCCCACCACTTTGGAGAAATGTGGCGTGTACCGCCGCCATAGGTCGGTGTACAACCGCAATAGGTTTACATGATAAAATTAAAATTGCTTGAATTAACTCAACCCTCTGCACAGTAACAGTACTCCATGGAGACATGAACCTACTGCCATATCAACCTCCTACCCCAAGACACTTTGGAGATATTGCCAACCTAACCCTAACCTAACCAAAAAGCACCGCATAGACAATGCATTGACATGTATCGAAAAATTAACGGAATGTCGTAGAGCTCCACGGATGGTCTCATTTGAAAGCTAGCCTAGGACTTAGTGGGATGAGGTGGTGGTTGGGAGAGGCTATGACCTTTCACTCTGGAGATATTGCCAACCTAACCCTAACCTAACCAAAAAGCACCGCATAGACAATGCATTGACATGTATCGAAAAATTAACGAAAGGTCGTAGAGCTTCACGGATGGTCTCATTTGAAAGCTAGCCTAGGAATTAATCGGATGAGGTGGTGGTTGGGAGAGGCTATGACCTTGCACTTTGGAGATATTGACCCGTACACTCACCATGTAAACCTATTGCTGTTGTACATCGACCTGTGGCGGCTGTACGCGGCTGTTTCTCATGATTGGTTGGGAGTAGGAGGCTGATCTCAGAGTATGTTCATGCCACCCTTTGGTACTTGAGGACCCCCGCTTTATAGCCTCCTAGCCCCCACCACTTTGGAGAAATGTGGCGTGTACCGCCGCCATAGGTCGGTGTACAACCGCAATAGGTTTACATGTTAAAATAAAAATTGCTCGGATTGGCTCGAAACCTATGCACAGTAACAGTACACCATAAGGACATGAACATACTGCAATATCAGCCTCCTAGACCAAGAATCTTTGGAGATATTGACCTGTACACTCACCATGTAAACCTATTGCTGTTGTACACCGACCTGTGGCGGCTGTACGCGGCTGTTTCTCATGATTGGTTGGGAGTAGGAGGCTGATCTCAGAGTATGTTCATGCCACCCTTTGGTACTTGAGTACCCCCGCTTTATAGCCTCCTAGCCCCCACCACTTTGGAGAAATGTAGCGTGTACCGCCGCCGTAGGTCGGTGTACAAGCGCAATAGGTTTACATGATAAAATTAAAATTGCTTGAATCAACTCAACCCTCTGCACAGTAACAGTACACCATGGAGACATGAACCTACTGCCATATCAACCTCCTACCCCAAGACACTTTGGAGATATTGCCAACCTAACCCTAACCTAACCAAAAAGCACCGCATAGACAATGCATTGACATGTATCGAAAAATTAACGGAAGGTCGTAGAGCTCCACGGATGGTCTTATTTGAAAGCTAGCCTAGGAATTAGTGGGTTGAGGTGGTGGTTGGGAGAGGCTATGACCTTTCACTCTGGAGATATTGCCAACCTAACCCTAACCTAACCAAAAAGCACCGCATAGACAATGCATTGACATGTATCGGAAAATTAACGGAAGGTCGTAGAGCTCCACGGATGGTCTACATTGAAAGCTAGCCAAGGAATTAGTGGGATTAGGTGGTGGTTAGGAGAGGCTATGACCTTTCACTCTGGAGATATTGACCCGTACACTCACCATGTAAACCTATTGCTGTTGTACACCGACCTGTGGCGGCTGTACGCGGCTGTTTCTCATGATTGGTTGGGAGTAGGAGGCTGATCTCAGAGTATGTTCATGCCACCCTTTGGTACTTGAGGACCCCCGCTTTATAGCCTCCTAGCCGCCACCACTTTGGAGAAATGTGGCGTGTACCGCCGCCATAGGTCGGTGTACAACCGCAATAGGTTTACATGATAAAATTAAAATTGCTTGAATCAACTCAACCCTCTGCACAGTAACAGTACTCCTTGGAGACATGAACCTACTGCCATATCAACCTCCTACCCAAAGACACTTTGGAGATATTGCCAACCTAACCCTAACCTAACCAAAAAGCACCGCATAGACAATGCATTGACATGTATCGAAAAATTAACGGAAGGTCGTAGAGCTTCACGGATGGTCTCATTTGAAAGCTAGCCTAGGAATTAATCGGATGAGGTGGTGGTTGGGAGAGGCTATGACCTTGCACTTTGGAGATATTGACCCGTACACTCACCATGTAAACCTATTGCTGTTGTACATTGACCTGTGGCGGCTGTACGCGGCTGTTTCTCATGATTGGTTGGGAGTAGGAGGCTGATCTCAGAGTATGTTCATGCCACCCTTTGGTACTTGAGGACCCCCGCTTTATAGCCTCCTAGCCCCCACCACTTTGGAGAAATGTGGCGTGTACCGCCGCCATAGGTCGGTGTACAACCGCAATAGGTTTACATGTTAAAATAAAAATTGCTCGGATTGGCTCGAAACCTATGCACAGTAACAGTACACCATAAGGACATGAACATACTGCAATATCAGCCTCCTAGACCAAGAATCTTTGGAGATATTGACCTGTACACTCACCATGTAAACCTATTGCTGTTGTACACCGACCTGTGGTGGCTGTACGCGGCTGTTTCTCATGATTGGTTGGGAGTAGGAGGCTGATCTCAGAGTATGTTCATGCCACCCTTTGGTACTTGAGGACCCCCGCTTTATAGCCTCCTAGCCCCCACCACTTTGGAGAAATGTAGCGTGTACCGCCGCCGTAGGTCGGTGTACAAGCGCAATAGGTTTACATGATAAAATTAAAATTGCTTGAATCAACTCAACCCTCTGCACAGTAACAGTACACCATGGAGACATGAACCTACTGCCATATCAACCTCCTACCCCAAGACACTTTGGAGATATTGCCAACCTAACCCTAACCTAACCAAAAAGCACCGCATAGACAATGCATTGACATGTATCGAAAAATTAACGGATGGTCGTAGAGCTCCACGGATGGTCTACATTGAAAGCTAGCCAAGGAATTAGTGGGATTAGGTGGTGGTTAGGAGGGGCTATGACCTTTCACTCTGGAGATATTGACCCGTACACTCACCATGTAAACCTATTGCTGTTGTACACCGACCTGTGGCGGCTGTACGCGGCTGTTTCTCATGATTGGTTGGGAGTAGGAGGCTGATCTCAGAGTATGTTCATGCCACCCTTTGGTACTTGAGGACCCCCGCTTTATAGCCTCCTAGCCCCCACCACTTTGGAGAAATGTGGCGTGTACCGCCGCCATAGGTCGGTGTACAACCGCAATAGGTTTACATGATAAAATTAAAATTGCTTGAATCAACTCAACCTTCTGCACAGTAACAGTACTCCTTGGAGACATGAACCTACTGCCATATCAACCTCCTACCCAAAGACACTTTGGAGATATTGCCAACCTAACCCTAACCTAACCAAAAAGCACCGCATAGACAATGCATTGACATGTATCGAAAAATAAACGGAAGGTCGTAGAGCTTCACGGATGGTCTCATTTGAAAGCTAGCCTAGGAATTAGTGGGATGAGGTGGTGGTTGGGAGAGGCTATGACCTTGCACTTTGGAGATATTGACCCGTACACTCACCATGTAAACCTATTGCTGTTGTACACCGACCTGTGGCGGCTGTACGCGGCTGTTTCTCATGATTGGTTGGGAGTAGGAGGCTGATCTCAGAGTATGTTCATGCCACCCTTTGGTACTTGAGGACCCCCGCTTTATAGCCTCCTAGCCCCCACCACTTTGGAGAAATGTGGCGTGTACCGCCGCTATAGGTCGGTGTACAACCGCAATAGGTTTACATGTTAAAATAAAAATTGCTCGGATTGGCTCGAAACCTATGCACAGTAACAGTACACCATAAGGACATGAACATACTGCAATATCAGCCTCCTAGACCAAGAATCTTTGGAGATATTGACCTGTACACTCACCATGTAAACCTATTGTTGTTGTACACCGACCTGTGGCGGCTGTACGCGGCTGTTTCTCATGATTGGTTGGGAGTAGGAGGCTGATCTCAGAGTATGTTCATGCCACCCTTTGGTACTTGAGGACCCCCGCTTTATAGCCTCCTAGCCCCCACCACTTTGGAGAAATGTGGCGTGTACCGCCGCCATAGGTCGGTGTACAAGCGCAATAGGTTTACATGATCAAATTAAAATTGCTTGAATCAACTCAACCCTCTGCACAGTAACAGTACACCATGGAGACATGAACCTACTGCCATATCAACCTCCTACCCCAAGACACTTTGGAGATATTGCCAACCTAACCCTAACCTAACCAAAAAGCACCGCATGGACAATGCATTGACATGTATCGAAAAATTAACGGAAGGTCGTAGAGCTCCACGGATGGTCTTATTTGAAAGCTAGCCTAGGAATTAGTGGGATTAGGTGGTGGTTAAGAGAGGCTATGACCTTTCACTCTGGAGATATTGCCAACCTAACCCTAACCTAACCAAAAAGCACCGCATAGACAATGCATTGACATGTATCGAAAAATTAACGGAATGTCGTAGAGCTCCACGGATGGTCTCATTTGAAAGCTAGCCTAGGACTTAGTGGGATGAGGTGGTGGGTGGGAGAGGCTATGACCTTTCACTCTGGAGATATTGCCAACCTAACCCTAACCTAACCAAAAAGCACCGCATAGACAATGCATTGACATGTATCGAAAATTTAACGGAACGTTGTACAGCTTCACGGATGGTCTCATTTGAAAGCTATCCTAGGACTTAGTGGGATGAGGTGGTGGTTGGGAGAGGCTATGACCTTGCACTTTGGAGATATTGACCCGTACACTCACCATGTAAACCTATTGCTGTTGTACACCGACCTGTGGTGGCTGTACGCGGCTGTTTCTCATGATTGATTGGGAGTAGGAGGCTGATCTCAGAGTATGTTCATGCCACCCTTTGGTACTTGAGGACCCCTACTTTATAGCCTCCTAGCCCCCACCACTTTGGAGAAATGTGGCGTGTACCGCCACCATAGGTCGGTGTACAACCGCAATAGGTTTACATGATAAAATTAAAATTGCTTGAATCAACTCAACCCTCTGCACAGTAACAGTACTCCATGGAGACATGAACCTACTGCCATATCAACCTCCTACCCCAAGACACTTTGGAGATATTGCCAACCTAACCCTAACCTAACCAAAAAGCACCGCATAGACAATGCATTGACATGTATCGAAAAATTAACGGAATGTCGTAGAGCTCCACGGATGGTCTCATTTGAAAGCTAGCCTAGGACTTAGTGGGATGAGGTGGTGGTTGGGAGAGGCTATGACCTTGCACTTTGGAGATATTGCCCACCGAACCCTAACCTAACCAAAAAGCACCGCATAGACAATGCATTGACATGTATCGAAAATTTAAAGGAACGTCGTACAGCTTCACGGATGGTCTCATTTGAAAGCTAGCCTAGGAATTAGTGGGATGAGGTGGTGGTTGGGAGAGGTTATGACCTTGCACTTTGGAGATATTGACCCGTACACTCACCATGTAAACCTATTGCTGTTGTACACCGACCTGTGGCGGCTGTACGCGGCTGTTTCTCATGATTGGTTGGGAGTAGGAGGCTGATCTCAGAGTATGTTCATGCCACCCTTTGGTACTTGAGGACCCCCGCTTTATAGCCTCCTAGCCCCCACCACTTTGGAGAAATGTGGCGTGTACCGCCGCCATAGGTCGGTGTACAACCGCAATAGGTTTACATGATAAAATTAAAATTGCTTGAATCAACTCAACCCTCTGCACAGTAACAGTACTCCATGGAGACATGAACCTACTGCCATATCAACCTCCTACCCAAAGACACTTTGGAGATATTGCCAACCTAACCCTAACCTAACCAAAAAGCACCGCATAGACAATGCATTGACATGTATCGAAAAATTAACGGAAGGTCGTAGAGCTTCACGGATGGTCTCATTTGAAAGCTAGCCTAGGAATTAGTGGGATGAGGTGGTGGTTGGGAGAGGCTTTGACCTTGCACTTTGGAGATATTGACCCGTACACTCACCATGTAAACCTATTGCTGTTGTACACCGACCTGTGGCGGCTGTACGCGGCTGTTTCTCATGATTGGTTGGGAGTAGGAGGCTGATCTCAGAGTATGTTCATGCCACCCTTTGGTACTTGAGGACCCCCGCTTTATAGCCTCCTAGCCCCCACCACTTTGGAGAAATGTGGCGTGTACCGCCGCCATAGGTCGGTGTACAAGCGCAATAGGTTTACATGATCAAATTAAAATTGCTTGAATCAACTCAACCCTCTGCACAGTAACAGTACACCATGGAGACATGAACCTACTGCCATATCAACCTCCTACCCCAAGACACTTTGGAGATTTGCCAACCTAACCCTAACCTAACCAAAAAGCACCGCATAGACAATGCATTGACATGTATCGAAAAATTAACGGAATGTCGTAGAGCTCCACGGATGGTCTCATTTGAAAGCTAGCCTAGGACTTAGTGGGATGAGGTGGTGGTTGGGAGAGGCTATGACCTTGCACTTTGGAGATATTGCCCACCGAACCCTAACCTAACCAAAAAGCACCGCATAGACAATGCATTGACATGTATCGAAAATTTAAAGGAACGTCGTACAGCTTCACGGATGGTCTCATTTGAAAGCTAGCCTAGGAATTAGTGGGATGAGGTGGTGGTTGGGAGAGGTTATGACCTTGCACTTTGGAGATATTGACCCGTACACTCACCATGTAAACCTATTGCTGTTGTACACCGACCTGTGGCGGCTGTACGCGGCTGTTTCTCATGATTGGTTGGGAGTAGGAGGCTGATCTCAGAGTATGTTCATGCCACCCTTTGGTACTTGAGGACCCCCACTTTATAGCCTCCTAGCCCCCACCACTTTGGAGAAATGTGGCGTGTACCGCCGCCTTAGGTCGGTGTACAACCGCAATAGGTTTACATGATAAAATTAAAATTGCTTGAATCAACTCAACCCTCTGCACAGTAACAGTACTCCATGGAGACATGAACCTACTGCCATATCAACCTCCTACCCCAAGACACTTTGGAGATATTGCCAACCTAACCCTAACCTAACCAAAAAGCACCGCATAGACAATGCATTGACATGTATCGAAAAATTAACGGAATGTCGTAGAGCTCCACGGATGGTCTCATTTGAAAGCTAGCCTAGGACTTAGTGGGATGAGGTGGTGGTTGGGAGAGGCTATGACCTTTCACTCTGGAGATATTGCCAACCTAACCCTAACCTAACCAAAAAGCACCGCATAGACAATGCATTGACATGTATCGAAAAATTAACGAAAGGTCGTAGAGCTTCACGGATGGTCTCATTTGAAAGCTAGCCTAGGAATTAATCGGATGAGGTGGTGGTTGGGAGAGGCTATGACCTTTCACTCTGGAGATATTGCCAACCTAACCCTAACCTAACCAAAAAGCACCGCATAGACAATGCATTGACATGTATCGAAAAATTAACGGAAGGTCGTAGAGCTCCACGGATGGTCTTATTTGAAAGCTAGCCTAGGAATTAGTGGGATTAGGTGGTGGTTAAGAGAGGCTATGACCTTTCACTCTGGAGATATTGCCAACCTAACCCTAACCTAACCAAAAAGCACCGCATAGACAATGCATTGACATGTATCGAAAATTTAACGGAACGTCGTACAGCTTCACGGATGGTCT
Source organism: Borostomias antarcticus (assembly GCF_949987555.1). NCBI lineage: Eukaryota > Metazoa > Chordata > Actinopteri > Stomiiformes > Stomiidae > Borostomias > Borostomias antarcticus. The sequence goes on from NW_028175989.1 coordinate 226,072, forward strand.
CATTTGAAAGCTAGCCTAGGAATTAGTGGGATGAGGTGGTGGTTGGGAGAGGCTATGACCTTGCACTTTGTAGATATTGACCCGTACACTCACCATGTAAACCTATTGCTGTTGTACACCGACCTGTGGCGGCTGTACGCGGCTGTTTCTCATGATTGGTTGGGAGTAGGAGGCTGATCTCAGAGTATGTTCATGCCACCCTTTGGTACTTGAGGACCCCCGCTTTATAGCCTCCTAGCCCCCACCACTTTGGAGAAATGTGGCGTGTACCGCCGCCATAGGTCGGTGTACAACCGCAATAGGTTTACATGATAAAATTAAAATTGCTTGAATCAACTCAACCCTCTGCACAGTAACAGTACTCCATGGAGACATGAACCTACTGCCATATCAACCTCCTACCCCAAGACACTTTGGAGATATTGCCAACCTAACCCTAACCTAACCAAAAAGCACCGCATAGACAATGCATTGACATGTATCGAAAAATTAACGGAATGTCGTAGAGCTCCACGGATGGTCTCATTTGAAAGCTAGCCTAGGACTTAGTGGGATAAGGTGGTGGTTGGGAGAGGCTATGACCTTGCACTTTGGAGATATTGACCCGTACACTCACCATGTAAACCTATTGCTGTTGTACACCGACCTGTGGCGGCTGTACGCGGCTGTTTCTCATGATTGGTTGGGAGTAGGAGGCTGATCTCAGAGTATGTTCATGCCACCCTTTGGTACTTGAGGACCCCCGCTTTATAGCCTCCTAGCCCCCACCACTTTGGAGAAATGTGGCGTGTACCGCCGCTATAGGTCGGTGTACAACCGCAATAGGTTTACATGTTAAAATAAAAATTGCTCGGATTGGCTCGAAACCTATGCACAGTAACAGTACACCATAAGGAAATGAACATACTGCAATATTAGCCTCCTAGACCAAGAATCTTTGGAGATATTGACCTGTACACTCACCATGTAAACCTATTGCTGTTGTACACCGACCTGTGGCGGCTGTACGCGGCTGTTTCTCATGATTGGTTGGGAATAGGAGGCTGATCTCAGAGTATGTTCATGCCACCCTTTGGTACTTGAGGACCCCCGCTTTATAGCCTCCTAGCCCCCACCACTTTGGAGAAATGTGGCGTGTACCGCCGCCATAGGTAGGTGTACAACCGCAATAGGTTTACATGATAAAATTAAAATTGCTTGAATCAACTCAACCCTCTGCACAGTAACAGTACTCCATGGAGACATGAACCTACTGCCATATCAACCTCCTACCCCAAGACACTTTGGAGATATTGCCAACCTAACCCTAACCTAACCAATAAGCACCGCATAGACAATGCATTGACATGTATCGAAAATTTAAAGGAACGTCGTACAGCTTCACGAATGGTCTCATTTGAAAGCTAGCCTAGGAATTAGTGGGATGAGGTGGTGGTTGGGAGAGGCTATGACCTTGAACTTTGGAGATATTGACCCGTACACTCACCATGTAAACCTATTGCTGTTGTACACCGACCTGTGGCGGCTGTACGCGGCTGTTTCTCATGATTGGTTGGGAGTAGGAGGCTGATCTCAGAGTATGTTCATGCCACCCTTAGGTACCTGAGGACCCCCGCTTTATAGCCTCCTAGCCCCCACCACTTTGGAGAAATGTGGCGTGTACCGCCGCTATAGGTCGGTGTACAACCGCAATAGGTTTACATGTTAAAATAAAAATTGCTCGGATTGGCTCGAAACCTATGCACAGTAACAGTACACCATGGAGACATGAACATACTGCAATATCAGCCTCCTAGACCAAGAATCTTTGGAGATATTGACCTGTACACTCACAATGTAAACCTATTGCTGTTGTACACCGACCTGTGGCGGCTGTACGCGGCTGTTTCTCATGATTGGTTGGGAGTAGGATGCTGATCTCGGAGTATGTTCATGCCACCCTTTGGTACTTGAGGACCCCCGCTTTATAGCCTCCTAGCCCCCACCACTTTGGAGAAATGTGGCGTGTACCGCCGCCATAGGTCGGTGTACAAGCGCAATAGGTTTACATGATAAAATTAAAATTGCTTGAATCAACTCAACCCTCTGCACAGTAACAGTACACCATGGAGACATGAACCTACTGCCATATCAACCTCCTACCCCAAGACACTTTGGAGATATTGCCAACCTAACCCTAACCTAACCAAAAAGCACCGCATAGACAATGCATTGACATGTATCGAAAAATTAACGGAAGGTCGTAGAGCTCCACGGATGGTCTACATTGAAAGCTAACAAGGAATTAGTGGGATTAGGTGGTGGTTAGGAGAGGCTATGACCTTTCACGCTGGAGATATTGCCAACCTAACCCTAACCTAATCAAAAAGCACCGCATAGACAATGCATTGACATGTATCGAAAATTTAACGGAACGTCGTACAGCTTCACGGATGGTCTCATTTGAAAGCTATCCTAGGAATTAGTGGGATGAGGTGGTGGTTGGGAGAGGCTATGACCTTGCACTTTGGAGATATTGACCCGTACACTCACCATGTAAACCTATTGCTGTTGTACACCGACCTGTGGCGGCTGTACGCGGCTGTTTCTCATGATTGGTTGGGAGTAGGAGGCTGATCTCAGAGTATGTTCATGCCACCCTTTGGTACTTGAGGACCCTTGCTTTATAGCCTCCTAGCCCCCACCACTTTGGAGAAATGTGGCGTGTACCGCCGCCATAGGTCGGTGTACAAGCGCAATAGGTTTACATGATAAAATTAAAATTGCTTGAATCAACTCAACCCTCTGCACAGTAACAGTACACCATGGAGACATGAACCTACTGCCATATCAACCTCCTACCCCAAGACACTTTGGAGATATTGCCAACCTAACCCTAACCTAACCAAAAAGCACCGCATAGACAATGCATTGACATGTATCGAAAAATATACGGAATGTCGTAGAGCTCCACGGATGGTCTCATTTGAAAGCTAGCCTAGGACTTAGTGGGATAAGGTGGTGGTTGGGAGAGGCTATGACCTTGCACTTTGGAGATATTGACCCGTACACTCACCATGTAAACCTATTGCTGTTGTACACCGACCTGTGGCGGCTGTACGCGGCTGTTTCTCATGATTGGTTGGGAGTAGGAGGCTGATCTCAGAGTATGTTCATGCCACCCTTTGGTACTTGAGGACCCCTGCTTTATAGCCTCCTAGCCCCCACCACTTTGGAGAAATGTGGCGTGTACCACCGCTATAGGTCGGTGTACAACCGCAATAGGTTTACATGTTAAAATAAAAATTGCTCGGATTGGCTCGAAACCTATGCACAGTAACAGTACACCATAAGGACATGAACATACTGCAATATTAGCCTCCTAGACCAAGAATCTTTGGAGATATTGACCTGTACACTCACCATGTAAACCTATTGCTGTTGTACACCGACCTGTGGCGGCTGTACGCGGCTGTTTCTCATGATTGGTTGGGAGTAGGAGGCTGATCTCAGAGTATGTTAATTCCACCCTTTGGTACTTGAGGAACCCCGCTTTATAGCCTCCTAGCCCCCACCGCTTTGGAGAAATGTGGCGTGTACCGCAGCCATAGGTCGGTGTACAACAGCAATAGGTTTACATGATAAAATTAAAATTGCTTGAATCAACTCAACCCTCTGCACAGTAACAGTACACCATGGAGACATGAACCTACTGCCATATCAAGCTCCTACCCCAAGACACATTGGAGGTATTGCCAACCTAACCCTAACCTAACCAAAAAGCACCGCATAGACAATGCATTGACATTTATCGAAAAATTAACGGAACGTCGTACAGCTTCACGGATGGTCTCATTTGAAAGCTAGCCTAGGACTTAGTGGGATGAGGTGGTGGTTGGGAGAGGCTATGACCTTTCACTCTGGAGATATTGACCCGTACACTCACCATGTAAACCTATTGCTGTTGTACCTGTGGCGGCTGTACGCGGCTGTTTCTCATGATTGGTTGGGAGTAGGAGGCTGATCTCAGAGTATGTTCATGCCACCCTTTGGTACTTGAGGACCCCCGCTTTATAGCCTCCTTGCCCCCACCACTTTGGAGAAATGTGGCGTGTACCGCCGCTATAGGTTGGTGTACAACCGCAATAGGTTTACATGTTAAAATAAAAATTGCTCGGATTGGCTCGAAACCTATGCACAGTAACAGTCCACCATGGAGACATGAACATACTGCAATATCAGCCTCCTAGACCAAGAATCCTTGGAGATATTGACCTGTACACTCACAATGTAAACCTATTGCTGTTGTACACCGACCTGTGGCGGCTGTACGCGGCTGTTTCTCATGATTGGTTGGGAGTAGGAGGCTGATCTCAGAGTATGTTCATGCCACCCTTTGGTACTTGAGGACCCCCGCTTTATAGCCTCCTAGCCCCCACCACTTTGGAGAAATGTAGCGTGTACCGCCGCCGTAGGTCGGTGTACAAGCGCAATAGGTTTACATGATAAAATTAAAATTGCTTGAATCAACTCAACCCTCTGCACAGTAACAGTACACCATGGAGACATGAACCTACTGCCATATCAACCTCCTACCCCAAGACACTTTGGAGATATTGCCAACCTAACCCTAACCTAACCAAAAAGCACCGCATAGACAATGCATTGACATGTATCGAAAAATTAACGGAAGGTCGTAGAGCTCCACGGATGGTCTACATTGAAAGCTAGCCAAGGAATTAGTGGGATTAGGTGGTGGTTAGGAGAGGCTATGACCTTTCACTCTGGAGATATTGACCCGTACACTCACCATGTAAACCTATTGCTGTTGTACACCGACCTGTGGCGGCTGTACGCGGCTGTTTCTCATGATTGGTTGGGAGTAGGAGGCTGATCTCAGAGTATGTTCATGCCACCCTTTGGTACTTGAGGACCCCCGCTTTATAGCCTCCTAGCCCCCACAACTTTGGAGAAATGTGGCGTGTACCGCCGCAATAGGTCGGTGTACATCCGCAATAGGTTTACATGATAAAATTAAAATTGCTAGAATCAACTCAACCCTCTGCACAGTAACAGTACTCCATGGAGACATGAACCTACTGCCATATCAACCTCCTACCCAAAGACACTTTGGAGATATTGCCAACCTAACCCTAACCTAACCAAAAAGCACCGCATAGACAATGCATTGACATGTATCGAAAAATTAACGGAAGGTTGTAGAGCTTCACGGATGGTCTCATTTGAAAGCTAGCCTAGGAATTAGTGGGATGAGGTGGTGGTTGGGAGAGGCTATGACCTTGCACTTTGGAGATATTGACCCGTACACTCACCATGTAAACCTATTGCTGTTGTACACCGACCTGTGGCGGCTGTACGCGGCTGTTTCTCATGATTGGTTGGGAGTAGGAGGCTGATCTCAGAGTAGGTGCATGCCACCCTTTGGTACTTGAGGACCCCCGCTTTATAGCCTCCTAGCCCCCACCACTTTGGAGAAATGTGGCGTGTACCGCCGCTATAGGTCGGTGTACAACCGCAATAGGTTTACATGTTAAAATAAAAATTGCTCGGATTGGCTCGAAACCTATGCACAGTAACAGTACACCATAAGGACATGAACATACTGCAATATCAGCCTCCTAGACCAAGAATCTTTGGAGATATTGACCTGTACACTCACCATGTAAACCTATTGTTGTTGTACACCGACCTGTGGCGGCTGTACGCGGCTGTTTCTCATGATTGGTTGGGAGTAGGAGGCTGATCTCAGAGTATGTTCATGCCACCCTTTGGTACTTGAGGACCCCCGCTTTATAGCCTCCTAGCCCCCACCACTTTGGAGAAATGTGGCGTGTACCGCCGCCATAGGTCGGTGTACAAGCGCAATAGGTTTACATGATCAAATTAAAATTGCTTGAATCAACTCAACCCTCTGCACAGTAACAGTACACCATGGAGACATGAACCTACTGCCATATCAACCTCCTACCCCAAGACACTTTGGAGATATTGCCAACCTAACCCTAACCTAACCAAAAAGCACCGCATAGACAATGCATTGACATGTATCAAAAAATTAACGGAAGGTCGTAGAGCTCCACGGATGGTCTCATTTGAAAGCTAGTCTAGGACTTAGTGGGATGAGGTGGTGGGTGGGAGAGGCTATGACCTTTCACTCTGGAGATATTGCCAACCTAACCCTAACCTAACCAAAAAGCACCGCATAGACAATGCATTGACATGTATCGAAAATTTAACGGAACGTCGTACAGCTTCACGGATGGTCTCATTTGAAAGCTAGCCTAGGAATTAGTGGGATGAGTTGGTGGTTGGGAGAGGCTATGACCTTTCACTCTGGAGATATTGCCAACCTAACCCTAACCTAACCAAAAAGCACCGCATAGACAATGCATTGACATGTATCGAAAATTTAACGGAACGTTGTACAGCTTCACGGATGGTCTCATTTGAAAGCTATCCTAGGAATTAGTGGGATGAGGTGGTGGTTGGGAGAGGCTATGACCTTGCACTTTGGAGATATTGACCCGTACACTCACCATGTAAACCTATTGCTGTTGTACACCGACCTGTGGTGGCTGTACGCGGCTGTTTCTCATGATTGATTGGGAGTAGGAGGCTGATCTCAGAGTATGTTCATGCCACCCTTTGGTACTTGAGGACCCCTACTTTATAGCCTCCTAGCCCCCACCACTTTGGAGAAATGTGGCGTGTACCGCCACCATAGGTCGGTGTACAACCGCAATAGGTTTACATGATAAAATTAAAATTGCTTGAATCAACTCAACCCTCTGCACAGTAACAGTACTCCATGGAGACATGAACCTACTGCCATATCAACCTCCTACCCCAAGACACTTTGGAGATATTGCCAACCTAACCCTAACCTAACCAAAAAGCACCGCATAGACAATGCATTGACATGTATCGAAAAATTAACGGAATGTCGTAGAGCTCCACGGATGGTCTCATTTGAAAGCTAGCCTAGGACTTAGTGGGATGAGGTGGTGGTTGGGAGAGGCTATGACCTTGCACTTTGGAGATATTGCCCACCGAACCCTAACCTAACCAAAAAGCACCGCATAGACAATGCATTGACATGTATCGAAAATTTAAAGGAACGTCGTACAGCTTCACGGATGGTCTCATTTGAAAGCTAGCCTAGGAATTAGTGGGATGAGGTGGTGGTTGGGAGAGGCTATGACCTTGCACTTTGGAGATATTGACCCGTACACTCACCATGTAAACCTATTGCTGTTGTACACCGACCTGTGGCGGCTGTACGCGGCTGTTTCTCATGATTGGTTGGGAGTAGGAGGCTGATCTCAGAGTATGTTCATGCCACCCTTTGGTACTTGAGGACCCCCACTTTATAGCCTCCTAGCCCCCACCACTTTGGAGAAATGTGGCGTGTACCGCCGCCTTAGGTCGGTGTACAACCGCAATAGGTTTACATGATAAAATTAAAATTGCTTGAATCAACTCAACCCTCTGCACAGTAACAGTACTCCATGGAGACATGAACCTACTGCCATATCAACCTCCTACCCCAAGACACTTTGGAGATATTGCCAACCTAACCCTAACCTAACCAAAAAGCACCGCATAGACAATGCATTGACATGTATCGAAAAATTAACGAAAGGTCGTAGAGCTTCACGGATGGTCTCATTTGAAAGCTAGCCTAGGAATTAATCGGATGAGGTGGTGGTTGGGAGAGGCTATGACCTTTCACTCTGGAGATATTGCCAACCTAACCCTAACCTAACCAAAAAGCACCGCATAGACAATGCATTGACATGTATTGAAAAATTAACGGAAGGTCGTAGAGCTCCACGGATGGTCTTATTTGAAAGCTAGCCTAGGAATTAGTGGGATTAGGTGGTGGTTAAGAGAGGCTATGACCTTTCACTCTGGAGATATTGCCAACCTAACCCTAACCTAACCAAAAAGCACCGCATAGACAATGCATTGACATGTATCGAAAATTTAACGGAACGTCGTACAGCTTCACGGATGGTCTCATTTGAAAGCTAGCCTAGGAATTAGTGGGATGAGGTGGTGGTTGGGAGAGGCTATGACCTTGCACTTTGTAGATATTGACCCGTACACTCACCATGTAAACCTATTGCTGTTGTACACCGACCTGTGGCGGCTGTACGCGGCTGTTTCTCATGATTGGTTGGGAGTAGGAGGCTGATCTCAGAGTATGTTCATGCCACCCTTTGGTACTTGAGGACCCCCGCTTTATAGCCTCCTAGCCCCCACCACTTTGGAGAAATGTGGCGTGTACCGCCGCCATAGGTCGGTGTACAACCGCAATAGGTTTACATGATAAAATTAAAATTGCTTGAATCAACTCAACCCTCTGCACAGTAACAGTACTCCATGGAGACATGAACCTACTGCCATATCAACCTCCTACCCCAAGACACTTTGGAGATATTGCCAACCTAACCCTAACCTAACCAAAAAGCACCGCATAGACAATGCATTGACATGTATCGAAAAATTAACGGAATGTCGTAGAGCTCCACGGATGGTCTCATTTGAAAGCTAGCCTAGGACTTAGTGGGATAAGGTGGTGGTTGGGAGAGGCTATGACCTTGCACTTTGGAGATATTGACCCGTACACTCACCATGTAAACCTATTGCTGTTGTACACCGACCTGTGGCGGCTGTACGCGGCTGTTTCTCATGATTGGTTGGGAGTAGGAGGCTGATCTCAGAGTATGTTCATGCCACCCTTTGGTACTTGAGGACCCCCGCTTTATAGCCTCCTAGCCCCCACCACTTTGGAGAAATGTGGCGTGTACCGCCGCTATAGGTCGGTGTACAACCGCAATAGGTTTACATGTTAAAATAAAAATTGCTCGGATTGGCTCGAAACCTATGCACAGTAACAGTACACCATAAGGAAATGAACATACTGCAATATTAGCCTCCTAGACCAAGAATCTTTGGAGATATTGACCTGTACACTCACCATGTAAACCTATTGCTGTTGTACACCGACCTGTGGCGGCTGTACGCGGCTGTTTCTCATGATTGGTTGGGAGTAGGAGGCTGATCTCAGAGTATGTTCATGCCACCCTTTGGTACTTGAGGACCCCCGCTTTATAGCCTCCTAGCCCCCACCACTTTGGAGAAATGTGGCGTGTACCGCCGCCATAGGTCGGTGTACAAGCGCAATAGGTTTACATGATCAAATTAAAATTGCTTGAATCAACTCAACCCTCTGCACAGTAACAGTACACCATGGAGACATGAACCTACTGCCATATCAACCTCCTACCCCAAGACACTTTGGAGATATTGCCAACCTAACCCTAACCTAACCAAAAAGCACCGCATAGACAATGCATTGACATGTATCGAAAAATTAACGGAAGGTCGTAGAGCTCCACGGATGGTCTCATTTGAAAGCTAGCCTAGGACTTAGTGGGATGAGGTGGTGGGTGGGAGAGGCTATGACCTTTCACTCTGGAGATATTGCCAACCTAACCCTAACCTAACCAAAAAGCACCGCATAGACAATGCATTGACATGTATCGAAAAATTAACGGAAGGTCGTAGAGCTCCACGGATGGTCTTATTTGAAAGCTAGCCTAGGAATTAGTGGGATTAGGTGGTGGTTAAGAGAGGCTATGACCTTTCACTCTGGAGATATTGCCAACCTAACCCTAACCTAACCAAAAAGCACCGCATAGACAATGCATTGACATGTATCGAAAATTTAACGGAACGTCGTACAGCTTCACGGATGGTCTCATTTGAAAGCTAGCCTAGGAATTAGTGGGATGAGGTGGTGGTTGGGAGGGGCTATGACCTTGCACTTTGTAGATATTGACCCGTACACTCACCATGTAAACCTATTGCTGTTGTACACCGACCTGTGGCGGCTGTACGCGGCTGTTTCTCATGATTGGTTGGGAGTAGGAGGCTGATCTCAGAGTATGTTCATGCCACCCTTTGGTACTTGAGGACCCCCGCTTTATAGCCTCCTAGCCCCCACCACTTTGGAGAAATGTGGCGTGTACCGCCGCCATAGGTCGGTGTACAACCGCAATAGGTTTACATGATAAAATTAAAATTGCTTGAATCAACTCAACCCTCTGCACAGTAACAGTACTCCATGGAGACATGAACCTACTGCCATATCAACCTCCTACCCCAAGACACTTTGGAGATATTGCCAACCTAACCCTAACCTAACCAAAAAGCACCGCATAGACAATGCATTGACATGTATCGAAAAATTAACGGAATGTCGTAGAGCTCCACGGATGGTCTCATTTGGAAGCTAGCCTAGGACTTAGTGGGATAAGGTGGTGGTTGGGAGAGGCTATAACCTTGCACTTTGGAGATATTGACCCGTACACTCACCATGTAAACCTATTGCTGTTGTACACCGACCTGTGGCGGCTGTACGCGGCTGTTTCTCATGATTGGTTGGGAGTAGGAGGCTGATCTCAGAGTATGTTCATGCCACCCTTTGGTACTTGAGGACCCCCGCTTTATAGCCTCCTAGCCCCCACCACTTTGGAGAAATGTGGCGTGTACCGCCGCCATAGGTCGGTGTACAAGCGCAATAGGTTTACATGATCAAATTAAAATTGCTTGAATCAACTCAACCCTCTGCACAGTAACAGTACACCATGGAGACATGAACCTACTGCCATATCAACCTCCTACCCCAAGACACTTTGGAGATATTGCCAACCTAACCCTAACCTAACCAAAAAGCACCGCATAGACAATGCATTGACATGTATCGAAAAATTAACGGAAGGTCGTAGAGCTCCACGGATGGTCTCATTTGAAAGCTAGTCTAGGACTTAGTGGGATGAGGTGGTGGGTGGGAGAGGCTATGACCTTTCACTCTGGAGATATTGCCAACCTAACCCTAACCTAACCAAAAAGCACCGCATAGACAATGCATTGACATGTATCGAAAATTTAACGGAACGTCGTACAGCTTCACGGATGGTCTCATTTGAAAGCTAGCCTAGGAATTAGTGGGATGAGGTGGTGGTTGGGAGAGGCTATGACCTTTCACTCTGGAGATATTGCCAACCTAACCCTAACCTAACCAAAAAGCACCGCATAGACAATGCATTGACATGTATCGAAAAATTAACGGAAGGTCGTAGAGCTCCACGGATGGTCTCATTTGAAAGCTAGCCTAGGACTTAGTGGGATGAGGTGGTGGGTGGGAGAGGCTATGACCTTTCACTCTGGAGATATTGCCAACCTAACCCTAACCTAACCAAAAAGCACCGCATAGACAATGCATTGACATGTATCGAAAAATTAACGGAAGGTCGTAGAGCTCCACGGATGGTCTTATTTGAAAGCTAGCCTAGGAATTAGTGGGATTAGGTGGTGGTTAAGAGAGGCTATGACCTTTCACTCTGGAGATATTGCCAACCTAACCCTAACCTAACCAAAAAGCACCGCATAGACAATGCATTGACATGTATCGAAAATTTAACGGAACGTCGTACAGCTTCACGGATGGTCTCATTTGAAAGCTAGCCTAGGAATTAGTGGGATGAGGTGGTGGTTGGGAGAGGCTATGACCTTGCACTTTGTAGATATTGACCCGTACACTCACCATGTAAACCTATTGCTGTTGTACACCGACCTGTGGCGGCTGTACGCGGCTGTTTCTCATGATTGGTTGGGAGTAGGAGGCTGATCTCAGAGTATGTTCATGCCACCCTTTGGTACTTGAGGACCCCCGCTTTATAGCCTCCTAGCCCCCACCACTTTGGAGAAATGTGGCGTGTACCGCCGCCATAGGTCGGTGTACAAGCGCAATAGGTTTACATGATCAAATTAAAATTGCTTGAATCAACTCAACCCTCTGCACAGTAACAGTACACCATGGAGACATGAACCTACTGCCATATCAACCTCCTACCCCAAGACACTTTGGAGATATTGCCAACCTAACCCTAACCTAACCAAAAAGCACCGCATAGACAATGCATTGACATGTATCGAAAAATTAACGGAAGGTCGTAGAGCTCCACGGATGGTCTCATTTGAAAGCTAGCCTAGGACTTAGTGGGATGAGGTGGTGGGTGGGAGAGGCTATGACCTTTCACTCTGGAGATATTGCCAACCTAACCCTAACCTAACCAAAAAGCACCGCATAGACAATGCATTGACATGTATCGAAAAATTAACGGAAGGTCGTAGAGCTCCACGGATGGTCTTATTTGAAAGCTAGCCTAGGAATTAGTGGGATTAGGTGGTGGTTAAGAGAGGCTATGACCTTTCACTCTGGAGATATTGCCAACCTAACCCTAACCTAACCAAAAAGCACCGCATAGACAATGCATTGACATGTATCGAAAATTTAACGGAACGTCGTAGAACTCCACGGATGGTCTCATTTGGAAGCTAGCCTAGGACTTAGTGGGATGAGGTGGTGGTTGGGAGAGGCTATGACCTTGCACTTTGGAGATATTGCCCACCGAACCCTAACCTAACCAAAAAGCACCGCATAGACAATGCATTGACATGTATCGAAAATTTAAAGGAACGTCGTACAGCTTCACGGATGGTCTCATTTGAAAGCTAGCCTAGGAATTAGTGGGATGAGGTGGTGGTTGGGAGAGGCTATGACCTTGCACTTTGGAGATATTGACCCGTACACTCACCATGTAAACCTATTGCCGACCGCAAACCGCAATAGGTTTACATGATAAAATTAAAATTGCTTGAATCAACTCAACCCTCTGCACAGTAACAGTACTCCATGGAGACATGAACCTACTGCCATATCAACCTCCTACCCCAAGACACTTTGGAGATATTGCCAACCTAACCCTAACCTAACCAAAAAGCACCGCATAGACAATGCATTGACATGTATCGAAAAATTAACGAAAGGTCGTAGAGCTTCACGGATGGTCTCATTTGAAAGCTAGCCTAGGAATTAATCGGATGAGGTGGTGGTTGGGAGAGGCTATGACCTTTCACTCTGGAGATATTGCCAACCTAACCCTAACCTAACCAAAAAGCACCGCATAGACAATGCATTGACATGTATTGAAAAATTAACGGAAGGTCGTAGAGCTCCACGGATGGTCTTATTTGAAAGCTAGCCTAGGAATTAGTGGGATTAGGTGGTGGTTAAGAGAGGCTATGACCTTTCACTCTGGAGATATTGCCAACCTAACCCTAACCTAACCAAAAAGCACCGCATAGACAATGCATTGACATGTATCGAAAATTTAACGGAACGTCGTACAGCTTCACGGATGGTCTCATTTGAAAGCTAGCCTAGGAATTAGTGGGATGAGGTGGTGGTTGGGAGAGGCTATGACCTTGCACTTTGTAGATATTGACCCGTACACTCACCATGTAAACCTATTGCTGTTGTACACCGACCTGTGGCGGCTGTACGCGGCTGTTTCTCATGATTGGTTGGGAGTAGGAGGCTGATCTCAGAGTATGTTCATGCCACCCTTTGGTACTTGAGGACCCCCGCTTTATAGCCTCCTAGCCCCCACCACTTTGGAGAAATGTGGCGTGTACCGCCGCCATAGGTCGGTGTACAACCGCAATAGGTTTACATGATAAAATTAAAATTGCTTGAATCAACTCAACCCTCTGCACAGTAACAGTACTCCATGGAGACATGAACCTACTGCCATATCAACCTCCTACCCCAAGACACTTTGGAGATATTGCCAACCTAACCCTAACCTAACCAAAAAGCACCGCATAGACAATGCATTGACATGTATCGAAAAATTAACGGAATGTCGTAGAGCTCCACGGATGGTCTCATTTGAAAGCTAGCCTAGGACTTAGTGGGATAAGGTGGTGGTTGGGAGAGGCTATGACCTTGCACTTTGGAGATATTGACCCGTACACTCACCATGTAAACCTATTGCTGTTGTACACCGACCTGTGGCGGCTGTACGCGGCTGTTTCTCATGATTGGTTGGGAGTAGGAGGCTGATCTCAGAGTATGTTCATGCCACCCTTTGGTACTTGAGGACCCCCGCTTTATAGCCTCCTAGCCCCCACCACTTTGGAGAAATGTGGCGTGTACCGCCGCTATAGGTCGGTGTACAACCGCAATAGGTTTACATGTTAAAATAAAAATTGCTCGGATTGGCTCGAAACCTATGCACAGTAACAGTACACCATAAGGAAATGAACATACTGCAATATTAGCCTCCTAGACCAAGAATCTTTGGAGATATTGACCTGTACACTCACCATGTAAACCTATTGCTGTTGTACACCGACCTGTGGCGGCTGTACGCGGCTGTTTCTCATGATTGGTTGGGAGTAGGAGGCTGATCTCAGAGTATGTTCATGCCACCCTTTGGTACTTGAGGACCCCCGCTTTATAGCCTCCTAGCCCCCACCACTTTGGAGAAATGTGGCGTGTACCGCCGCCATAGGTCGGTGTACAAGCGCAATAGGTTTACATGATCAAATTAAAATTGCTTGAATCAACTCAACCCTCTGCACAGTAACAGTACTCCATGGAGACATGAACCTACTGCCATATCAACCTCCTACCCCAAGACACTTTGGAGATATTGCCAACCTAACCCTAACCTAACCAAAAAGCACCGCATAGACAATGCATTGACATGTATCGAAAAATTAACGGAAGGTCGTAGAGCTCCACGGATGGTCTCATTTGAAAGCTAGCCTAGGACTTAGTGGGATGAGGTGGTGGGTGGGAGAGGCTATGACCTTTCACTCTGGAGATATTGCCAACCTAACCCTAACCTAACCAAAAAGCACCGCATAGACAATGCATTGACATGTATCGAAAAATTAACGGAAGGTCGTAGAGCTCCACGGATGGTCTTATTTGAAAGCTAGCCTAGGAATTAGTGGGATTAGGTGGTGGTTAAGAGAGGCTATGACCTTTCACTCTGGAGATATTGCCAACCTAACCCTAACCTAACCAAAAAGCACCGCATAGACAATGCATTGACATGTATCGAAAATTTAACGGAACGTCGTACAGCTTCACGGATGGTCTCATTTGAAAGCTAGCCTAGGAATTAGTGGGATGAGGTGGTGGTTGGGAGAGGCTATGACCTTGCACTTTGTAGATATTGACCCGTACACTCACCATGTAAACCTATTGCTGTTGTACACCGACCTGTGGCGGCTGTACGCGGCTGTTTCTCATGATTGGTTGGGAGTAGGAGGCTGATCTCAGAGTATGTTCATGCCACCCTTTGGTACTTGAGGACCCCCGCTTTATAGCCTCCTAGCCCCCACCACTTTGGAGAAATGTGGCGTGTACCGCCGCCATAGGTCGGTGTACAACCGCAATAGGTTTACATGATAAAATTAAAATTGCTTGAATCAACTCAACCCTCTGCACAGTAACAGTACTCCATGGAGACATGAACCTACTGCCATATCAACCTCCTACCCCAAGACACTTTGGAGATATTGCCAACCTAACCCTAACCTAACCAAAAAGCACCGCATAGACAATGCATTGACATGTATCGAAAAATTAACGGAATGTCGTAGAGCTCCACGGATGGTCTCATTTGGAAGCTAGCCTAGGACTTAGTGGGATAAGGTGGTGGTTGGGAGAGGCTATAACCTTGCACTTTGGAGATATTGACCCGTACACTCACCATGTAAACCTATTGCTGTTGTACACCGACCTGTGGCGGCTGTACGCGGCTGTTTCTCATGATTGGTTGGGAGTAGGAGGCTGATCTCAGAGTATGTTCATGCCACCCTTTGGTACTTGAGGACCCCCGCTTTATAGCCTCCTAGCCCCCACCACTTTGGAGAAATGTGGCGTGTACCGCCGCCATAGGTCGGTGTACAAGCGCAATAGGTTTACATGATCAAATTAAAATTGCTTGAATCAACTCAACCCTCTGCACAGTAACAGTACACCATGGAGACATGAACCTACTGCCATATCAACCTCCTACCCCAAGACACTTTGGAGATATTGCCAACCTAACCCTAACCTAACCAAAAAGCACCGCATAGACAATGCATTGACATGTATCGAAAAATTAACGGAAGGTCGTAGAGCTCCACGGATGGTCTCATTTGAAAGCTAGTCTAGGACTTAGTGGGATGAGGTGGTGGGTGGGAGAGGCTATGACCTTTCACTCTGGAGATATTGCCAACCTAACCCTAACCTAACCAAAAAGCACCGCATAGACAATGCATTGACATGTATCGAAAATTTAACGGAACGTCGTACAGCTTCACGGATGGTCTCATTTGAAAGCTAGCCTAGGAATTAGTGGGATGAGGTGGTGGTTGGGAGAGGCTATGACCTTTCACTCTGGAGATATTGCCAACCTAACCCTAACCTAACCAAAAAGCACCGCATAGACAATGCATTGACATGTATCGAAAAATTAACGGAAGGTCGTAGAGCTCCACGGATGGTCTCATTTGAAAGCTAGCCTAGGACTTAGTGGGATGAGGTGGTGGGTGGGAGAGGCTATGACCTTTCACTCTGGAGATATTGCCAACCTAACCCTAACCTAACCAAAAAGCACCGCATAGACAATGCATTGACATGTATCGAAAAATTAACGGAAGGTCGTAGAGCTCCACGGATGGTCTTATTTGAAAGCTAGCCTAGGAATTAGTGGGATTAGGTGGTGGTTAAGAGAGGCTATGACCTTTCACTCTGGAGATATTGCCAACCTAACCCTAACCTAACCAAAAAGCACCGCATAGACAATGCATTGACATGTATCGAAAATTTAACGGAACGTCGTACAGCTTCACGGATGGTCTCATTTGAAAGCTAGCCTAGGAATTAGTGGGATGAGGTGGTGGTTGGGAGAGGCTATGACCTTGCACTTTGTAGATATTTACCCGTACACTCACCATGTAAACCTATTGCTGTTGTACACCGACCTGTGGCGGCTGTACGCGGCTGTTTCTCATGATTGGTTGGGAGTAGGAGGCTGATCTCAGAGTATGTTCATGCCACCCTTTGGTACTTGAGGACCCCCGCTTTATAGCCTCCTAGCCCCCACCACTTTGGAGAAATGTGGCGTGTACCGCCGCCATAGGTCGGTGTACAAGCGCAATAGGTTTACATGATCAAATTAAAATTGCTTGAATCAACTCAACCCTCTGCACAGTAACAGTACACCATGGAGACATGAACCTACTGCCATATCAACCTCCTACCCCAAGACACTTTGGAGATATTGCCAACCTAACCCTAACCTAACCAAAAAGCACCGCATAGACAATGCATTGACATGTATCGAAAAATTAACGGAAGGTCGTAGAGCTCCACGGATGGTCTCATTTGAAAGCTAGCCTAGGACTTAGTGGGATGAGGTGGTGGGTGGGAGAGGCTATGACCTTTCACTCTGGAGATATTGCCAACCTAACCCTAACCTAACCAAAAAGCACCGCATAGACAATGCATTGACATGTATCGAAAAATTAACGGAAGGTCGTAGAGCTCCACGGATGGTCTTATTTGAAAGCTAGCCTAGGAATTAGTGGGATTAGGTGGTGGTTAAGAGAGGCTATGACCTTTCACTCTGGAGATATTGCCAACCTAACCCTAACCTAACCAAAAAGCACCGCATAGACAATGCATTGACATGTATCGAAAATTTAACGGAACGTCGTAGAACTCCACGGATGGTCTCATTTGGAAGCTAGCCTAGGACTTAGTGGGATGAGGTGGTGGTTGGGAGAGGCTATGACCTTGCACTTTGGAGATATTGCCCACCGAACCCTAACCTAACCAAAAAGCACCGCATAGACAATGCATTGACATGTATCGAAAATTTAAAGGAACGTCGTACAGCTTCACGGATGGTCTCATTTGAAAGCTAGCCTAGGAATTAGTGGGATGAGGTGGTGGTTGGGAGAGGCTATGACCTTGCACTTTGGAGATATTGACCCGTACACTCACCATGTAAACCTATTGCCGACCGCAAACCGCAATAGGTTTACATGATAAAATTAAAATTGCTTGAATCAACTCAACCCTCTGCACAGTAACAGTACTCCATGGAGACATGAACCTACTGCCATATCAACCTCCTACCCCAAGACACTTTGGAGATATTGCCAACCTAACCCTAACCTAACCAAAAAGCACCGCATAGACAATGCATTGACATGTATCGAAAAATTAACGAAAGGTCGTAGAGCTTCACGGATGGTCTCATTTGAAAGCTAGCCTAGGAATTAATCGGATGAGGTGGTGGTTGGGAGAGGCTATGACCTTTCACTCTGGAGATATTGCCAACCTAACCCTAACCTAACCAAAAAGCACCGCATAGACAATGCATTGACATGTATTGAAAAATTAACGGAAGGTCGTAGAGCTCCACGGATGGTCTTATTTGAAAGCTAGCCTAGGAATTAGTGGGATTAGGTGGTGGTTAAGAGAGGCTATGACCTTTCACTCTGGAGATATTGCCAACCTAACCCTAACCTAACCAAAAAGCACCGCATAGACAATGCATTGACATGTATCAAAAATTTAACGGAACGTCGTACAGCTTCACGGATGGTCTCATTTGAAAGCTAGCCTAGGAATTAGTGGGATGAGGTGGTGGTTGGGAGAGGCTATGACCTTGCACTTTGTAGATATTGACCCGTACACTCACCATGTAAACCTATTGCTGTTGTACACCGACCTGTGGCGGCTGTACGCGGCTGTTTCTCATGATTGGTTGGGAGTAGGAGGCTGATCTCAGAGTATGTTCATGCCACCCTTTGGTACTTGAGGACCCCCGCTTTATAGCCTCCTAGCCCCCACCACTTTGGAGAAATGTGGCGTGTACCGCCGCCATAGGTCGGTGTACAACCGCAATAGGTTTACATGATAAAATTAAAATTGCTTGAATCAACTCAACCCTCTGCACAGTAACAGTACCCCATGGAGACATGAACCTACTGCCATATCAACCTCCTTCCCCAAGACACTTTGGAGATATCGACCCGTACACTCACCATGTAAACCTATTGCTGTTGTACACAGACCTGTGGCGGCTGTACGCGGCTGTTTCTCATGATTGGTTGGGAGTAGGAGGCTGATCTCAGAGTATGTTCATGCCACCCTTTGGTACTTGAGGACCCCCGCTTTATAGCCTCCTAGCCCCCACCACTTTGGAGAAATGTGGCGTGTACCGCCGCTATAGGTCGGTGTACAACCGCAATAGGTTTACATGTTAAAATAAAAATTGCTCGGATTGGCTCGAAACCTATGCACAGTAACAGTACACCATAAGGAAATGAACATACTGCAATATTAGCCTCCTAGACCAAGAATCTTTGGAGATATTGACCTGTACACTCACCATGTAAACCTATTGCTGTTGTACACCGACCTGTGGCGGCTGTACGCGGCTGTTTCTCATGATTGGTTGGGAGTAGGAGGCTGATCTCAGAGTATGTTCATGCCACCCTTTGGTACTTGAGGACCCCCGCTTTATAGCCTCCTAGCCCCCACCACTTTGGAGAAATGTGGCGTGTACCGCCGCCATAGGTCGGTGTACAACCGCAATAGGTTTACATGTTAAAATTAAAATTGCTTGAATCAACTCAACCCTCTGCACAGTAACAGTACTCCATGGAGACATGAACCTACTGCCATATCAACCTCCTACCCCAAGACACTTTGGAGATATTGCCAACCTAACCCTAACCTAACCAATAAGCACCGCATAGACAATGCATTGACATGTATCGAAAATTTAAAGGAACGTCGTACAGCTTCACGAATGGTCTCATTTGAAAGCTAGCCTAGGAATTAGTGGGATGAGGTGGTGGTTGGGAGAGGCTATGACCTTGAACTTTGGAGATATTGACCCGTACACTCACCATGTAAACCTATTGCTGTTGTACACCGACCTGTGGCGGCTGTACGCGGCTGTTTCTCATGATTGGTTGGGAGTAGGAGGCTGATCTCAGAGTATGTTCATGCCACCCTTTGGTACTTGAGGACCCCCGCTTTATAGCCTCCTAGCCCCCACCACTTTGGAGAAATGTGGCGTGTACCGCCGCCATAGGTCGATGTACAACCGCAATAGGTTTACATGTTAAAATAAAAATTGCTCGGATTGGCTTGAAACCTATGCACAGTAACAGTACACCATGAAGACATGAACATACTGCAATATCAGCCTCCTAGACCAATAATCTTTGGAGATATTGACCCGTACACTCACCATGTAAACCTATTGCTGTTGTACACCGACCTGTGGTGGCTGTACGCGGCTGTTTCTCATGATTGGTTGGGAGTAGGAGGCTGATCTCAGAGTATGTTCATGCCACCCTTTGGTACTTGAGGATTCCCGCTTTATAGCCTCCTAGCCCCCACCACTTTGGAGAAATGTGGCGTGTACCGCCGCCATAGGTCGGTGTACAACCGCAATAAGTTTACATGTTAAAATAAAAATTGCTCGGATTGGCTCGAAACCTATGCACAGTAACAGTACACCATGGAGACATGAACATACTGCAATATCAGCCTCCTAGACCAAATATCTTTGGAGATATTGACCCGTACACTCATCATGTAAACCTATTGCTGTTGTACACCGACCTGTGGCGTCTGTACGCGGCTGTTTCTCATGATTGGTTGGGAGTAGGAGTCTGATCTCAGAGTACGTTCATGCCACCCTTTGGTACTTGAGGACCCCTGCTTTATAGCCTCCTAGCCCCCACCACTTTGGAGAAATGTGGCGTGTACCGCCGCCATAGGTCGGTGTACAACCGCAATAGGTTTACATGTTAAAATTAAAATTGCTCGGATTGGCTCGAAACCTATGCACAGTAACAGTACACCATGGAGATATGAACATACTGCAATATCAGCCTCCTAGACCAAGAATCTTTGGAGATATTGACCCGTACACTCACCATGTAAACCTATTGCTGTTGTACACCGACCTGTGGCGGCTGTACGCGGCTGTTTCTCATGATTGGTTGGGAGTAGGAGTCTGATCTCAGAGTATGTTCATGCCCCCCTTTGGTACTTGAGGACCCCCGCTTTATAGCCTCCTAGCCCCCAGCACTTTGGAGAAATGTGGCGTGTTCCGCCGCCATAGGTCGTTGTACAACCGCAATAGGTTTACATGTTAAAATTAAAATTGCTCGGATTGGCTCGAAACCTATGCACAGTAACAGTACACCATGGAGACATGAACATACTGCAATATCAGCCTCTTAGACCAAGAATCTTTGGAGATATTGACCCGTACACTCACCATGTAAACCTATTGCTGTTGTACACCGACCTGTGGCGGCTGTACGCGGCTGTTTCTCATGATTGGTTGGGAGTAGGAGGCTGATCTCAGAGTATGTTGATGCCACCCTTTGGTACTGGAGGACCCCCGCTTTATAGCCTCCTAGCCCCCACCACTTTGGAGAAATGTGGCGTGTACCGCCGCCATAGGTCGGTGTACAACCGCAATAAGTTTACATGTTAAAATAAAAATTGCTCGGATTGGCTCGAAACCTATGCACAGTAACAGTACACCATGGAGACATGAACATACTGCAATATCAGCCTCCTAGACCAAATACCTTTGGAGATATTGACCCGTACACTCACCATGTAAACCTATTGCTGTTGTACACCGACCTGTGGCGTCTGTACGCGGCTGTTTCTCATGATTGGTTGGGAGTAGGAGTCTGATCTCAGAGTACGTTCATGCCACCCTTTAGGACTTGAGGACCCCTGCTTTATAGCCTCCTAGCCCCCACCACTTTGGAGAAATGTGGCGTGTACCGCCGCCATAGGTCGGTGTACAACCGCAATAGGTTTACATGTTAAAATTAAAATTGCTCGGATTGGCTCGAAACCTATGCACAGTAACAGTACACCATGGAGATATGAACATACTGCAATATCAGCCTCCTAGACCAAGAATCTTTGGAGATATTGACCCGTACACTCACCATGTAAACCTATTGCTGTTGTACACCGACCTGTGGCGGCTGTACGCGGCTGTTTCTCATGATTGGTTGGGAGTAGGAGTCTGATCTCAGAGTACGTTCATGCCACCCTTTAGGACTTGAGGACCCCTGCTTTATAGCCTCCTAGCCCCCACCACTTTGGAGAAATGTGGCGTGTTCCGCCGCCATAGGTCGGTGTACAACCGCAATAGGTTTACATGTCAAAATTAAAATTGCTCGGATTGGCTCGAAACCTATGCACAGTAACAGTACACCATGGAGACATGAACATACTGCAATATCAGCCTCCTAGACCAAGAATCTTTGGAGATATTGACCCGTACACTCACCATGTAAACCTATTGCTGTTGTACACCGACCTGTGGCGGCTGTACGCGGCTGTTTCTCCTGATTGGTTGGGAGTAGGAGGCTGATCTCAGAGTATGTTCATGCCCCCCTTTGGTACTTGAGGACCCCCGCTTTATAGCCTCCTAGCCCCCAGCACTTTGGAGAAATGTGGCGTGTTCCGCCGCCATAGGTCGTTGTACAACCGCAATAGGTTTACATGTTAAAATTAAAATTGCTCGGATTGGCTCGAAACCTATGCACAGTAACAGTACACCATGGAGACATGAACATACTGCAATATCAGCCTCTTAGACCAAGAATCTTTGGAGATATTGACCCGTACACTCACCATGTAAACCTATTGCTGTTGTACACCGACCTGTGGCGGCTGTACGCGGCTGTTTCTCATGATTGGTTGGGAGTAGGAGGCTGATCTCAGAGTATGTTCATGCCACCCTTTGGTACTTGAGGACCCCCGCTTTATAGCCTCCTAGCCCCCACCACTTTGGAGAAATGTGGCGTGTACCGCCCCAATAGGTCGGTGTACAACCGCAATAGGTTTACATGTTAAAATTAAAATTGCTTGGATTGGCTCGAAACCTATGCACAGTAACAGTACACCATGGAGACATGAACATACTGCAATATCAGCCTCCTAGACCAAGAATCTTTGGAGATATTGACCCGTACACTCACCATGTAAACCTATTGCTGTTGTACACCGACCTGTGGCGGCTGTACGCGGCTGTTTCTCATGATTGGTTGGGAGTAGGAGGCTGATCTCAGAGTATGTTGATGCCACCCTTTGGTACTGGAGGATCCCCGCTTTATAGCCTCCTAGCCCCAACCACTTTGGAGAAATGTGGCGTGTACCGCCGCCATAGGTCGTTGTACAACCGCAATAGGTTTACATGTTAAAATTAAAATTGCTCGGATTGGCTCGAAACCTATGCACAGTAACAGTACACCATGAAGACATGAACATACTGCAATATCAGCCTCCTAGACCAATAATCTTTGGAGATATTGACCCGTACACTCACCATGTAAACCTATTGCTGTTGTACACCGACCTGTGGCGGCTGTACGCGGCTGTTTCTCATGATTGGTTGGGAGTAGGAGGCTGATCTCAGAGTATGTTCATGCCACCCTTTGGTACTTGAGGATTCCCGCTTTATAGCCTCCTAGCCCCCACCACTTTGGAGAAATGTGGCGTGTACCGCCGCCATAGGTCGGTGTACAACCGCAATAAGTTTACATGTTAAAATAAAAATTGCTCGGATTGGCTCGAAACCTATGCACAGTAACAGTACACCATGGAGACATGAACATACTGCAATATCAGCCTCCTAGACCAAGAATCTTTGGAGATATTGACCCGTACACTCACCATGTAAACCTATTGCTGTTGTACACCGACCTGTGGCGGCTGTACGCGGCTGTTTCTCATGATTGGTTGGGAGTAGGAGGCTGATCTCAGAGTATGTTGATGCCACCCTTTGGTACTTGAGGACACCCGCTTTATAGCCTCCTAGCCCCCACCACTTTGGAGAAATGTGGCGTGTACCGCCGCCATAGGTCGGTGTACAACCGCAATAGGTTTACATGTTAAAATTAAAATTGCTTGAATCAACTCAACCCTCTGCACAGTAACAGTACACCATGGAGACATGAACCTACTGCCATATCAACCTCCTACCCCAAGACACTTTGGAGATATCGACCCGTACACTCACCATTTAAACCTATTGCTGTTGTACACCGACCTGTGGCGGCTGTACGCGGCTGTTTCTCATGATTGGTTGGGAGTAGGAGGCTGATCTCAGAGTATGTTCATGCCACCCTTTGGTACTTGAGGACCCCCGCTTTATAGCCTCCTAGCCCCCACCACTTTGGAGAAATGTGGCACTTACCGCCGCCATAGGTCGGTGTACAACCGCAATAGGTTTACATGATAAAATTAAAATTGCTTGAATCAACTCAACCCTCTGCACAGTAACAGTACACCATGGAGATATAAACCTACTGCCATATCAACCTCCTACCCCAACACACTTTGGAGATATCGACCCGTACACTCACCATGTAAACCTATTGCTGTTGTACACCGACCTGTGGTGGCTGTACGCGGCTGTTTCTCATGATTGGTTGGGAGTAGGAGGCTGATCTCAGAGTATGTTCATGCCACCCTTTGGTACTTGAGGATTCCGGCTTCATAGCCTCCTAGCCCCCACCACTTTGGAGAAATGTGGCATGTATCGCCGCCATAGATCGGTGTACAACCGCAATAGGTTTACATGTTAAAATTAAAATTGCTCGGATTGGCTCGAAACCTATGCACAGTAACAGTACACCATGGAGACATGAACATACTGCAATATCAGCCTCCTAGACCAAGAATCTTTGGAGATATTGACCCGTACAGATGTGGGAACATAAGAATGTAACTTGACCCGCGGTATTCTAACAGGCACTTTACGTCATTCCGCACCACTGCTCGCCTGCCCATAGGGGCGCAGTAATACCACTCATTGACCCATTGCTGTAGCTCATCTCGCACATTAGATGAGCCTACCGTTCTCAAACCCCTTCTCTGTCTGGTTGTAATTTAATTATTACAAACAAAGCCTATCTATTTATAGTTTCTATCTCTGTAAATGTCGCCGGGTCTATATCTGTTAACTGTCGGGACAAGTAGAAGTTTAATACATTAGGCTGAGTGTTCTCATAGGGAACATGGCATCAGGACGAGTAAGATGGCTAACGGAGATGACCAGAGATGTGTTTGAAATGGTTCACTCACTCCCTATTCCCTATTACCATGGATGTATTGAGTGCGACTCATAGTGAACTACATGGGGAATGATTTAACAGTTTTGGGACACTACATGGAATGTAACTGCGTAAGATATTCATGACTCAAACAAGCAGACGCGCCGATCACTGATGGCAGCAGGTTGAAATATCAGGTAGTATTCAGGTTCCATGTTTAGTTGAATGATAAATCCCATATAAATGGTTTGAATTCTAATGATGTGCAAGTGTGATTTTGTCAACTTTAGTGCTGTCTGCTAGCTACCGTCTTCTTCACTTCTCCTTCGGTAAAACATGACACCGTTGTGTTGTGGTATTGTGGAGGGCTTAGGCAGAAGCAGGAAGAGAAACTACTTTTGCCCCATATACCTAAAATAATGGTCTCATAAGCATTTTTCGATTGTAAAATTGTGTTCACTTGTTTTAGTTTGCAAACATATGCAATTTTCTTAGCATATCTACTGGCTACATGATAACATAGGTTTCAAGTTTCGTGCGAGCAAGTCGTGCCTGCAAGCCAGGGAGAAATGACAGGAGACCGTGGCGGGGCTTAGAACCAGAGGGGTGCGCGAGTGACATTTGGGCAGAATGAACAGGTGAAATGAAAGCTCTCGAAGAGATCTTTCTAATGCTATTGGTCAGCTTTGTATGTAGTTTTAATGTGAAAGATACATCTTGAATGCAGTCAAGACAAATTATTTTGCCTCTTAACCTTTTTCAAACCCCCTGGTTCCAGTCAATTGGATTATAGGCTATAGGTAGCCTACAATGACGTTACCTTATGAACACAAATAGCTTAACCTATAGGCCTACATAAAAACAATAGCCTAAAACCATGTTTATTTACAATGTATTTTCTTTCATTGATAGCATGCCAATAGTTAGGGTGAGGAACGACGCGCGGTCTCTTTAGCCCTGAGACCATCAGGCACGCAGCTCAGGAGGTCGTTGGCTATATATATTATTATGATATTATGTCTAATAATACATTCGTTGAAAGTACACAGGCTGATCTACTATACGGACTTGGACCGAGGAGTGTTCTCATATGGAACTAGGCTGCGCGCCCGCCCGCGACAAGAGCTGAATTGTAGTCAGCTTTCCCCGCTGCGCGCAGGACGTGTGCGTCCCCCGCTCCGAGCGAGAACGCAGGCGGAATGTCGCTCCCCGTCTGAAACGGCCTTGACTCCTGGAATCCCAAGGTCTTTCATATTGAAATTCTCTTGATGGTCTGTGAAGTTGCGAGACGTGTTAAGGGAGTGCATCAGTCGTGATCCTTGACAGTAGGCTACCAGCCTGCGCTGCGCTCAGCACAAAGTTGGATGAATGGATGGACTTATTGGAATCGTGGAAAATGTTTATTGCGCTCTAAAATCATGAAAGCATAAATGTCAAAATGCAGCAACAGAAGTAGTATAGATGAGATGGTGGTTTAAATGAATGGCAACACATAAATTGAGACATAAATTGAGACTGGTGATAATGCTGATAATCTACAGTAGGGCCTACCTCTGGCTGAGTTCATGGTTACAGCCATTCATCTCTTACACATGGGCCTATACAATACTTGCACAATCTACTTTGGACGTTAAATCCATCTATCAATCAAACTAGCGAATTCAATGGCCGGTCATGGCAAAGCACCCGCTAACGCAGGCTACCCCCCTCCCCACGATCCAGGGCTAGGAAACCGGTTCATCCAGTTTATTTGAATATAAAAGCATTTGGGGGGGGGGGGGGGGTTACAATAGTCTAGTCCAGGTTCGCTGGCGAGTGACGAGCTAGTCAGATGGCGCATGCATGTGTGGACATTGTAGGCCGATTCTGTGAAACCTAAAGAATAAAAGTAGGCTACGTTCAACATTCATTGGAGTGGTCCAGTTGGTTAGGCTGAAGATTTGAAGATGTAATTGGTCATTTTAAATGGGCCTTCTTTATCTTTTGATGCCTATTTGAACGGACTGCATCGATCAATGCAATGACTCTCCATGTTTTTAAGTTTTACCCTTTTCATCAATAAAACATCATTTTTACAACCATGTCTCATTGATTGGGAAGGCATTTAGAGCTGCCGGTCTATTAGCCTACATTCGGACTCAGAGGATGACATAACTGTTTATTGAGAAACAATTGCAGGCTGGCCTATATAAAGAAATACCACAATGCATGTAGTCTAGATATATTACATTATGTTTAGGCTATAGCCTACACTTTATGGTAGACTGCCCTCTCGCTCGCTAAGCAGGCTACATTGTGGCTGTTTTGTTCATCGCAGAAGCCTATAGCCTAGGCTACACATTAAAAAAAAGTTTTTTTTTATATAGACCTAGAAGGAATCAGAATATGTGGAAATTTAATTTTAGCCTATTTTAATACAATTCAAATTCTGCTTAGAGGGAATTATTTTCGACGGACATTATGACCTGAGCATAATTAATAATTATCTAAGTTAATATAGGCCTATGAGAACGCTTTTTACGATAGGCTAGGCCTATGCGTCTTGTGATTGTTCTGTAGCCTAGGCTACAACTTAAGTCTTATTTGGCCCTATTGAATTAATTTATGCCTACTAGGCTACTCATTATTATCGAATTATCTAGTTGATATATGAATAAAACAATAAGCCGTTTAAATGGCTATGGGCTACTAGTTGTAGCTATACACGAGTTGATGCGCTCTGCTCTTACGCACGGTTGAGGCGGCAGCTCAAATACACTTCGCACATATCCTCTGCTATAGCATCTCACAGACAGCTAGGGGCACTTCATGCATTGGTAGACAGTTCGGCAGCTTATCTTCACCATGCAGGTATTTTGGTGGGGGTATTCTTCTGTGGACACTGCAAGGGGCGCAGCCGGAGCCAGAGCACGCAGCTCTTCAGCCAACTGGAGATGTCGCGTCTGGGGAGGCTCTGCGTCTCTCCACCAGTCCCCAGCGAGTCCAAGCTCCCCCAATGAATAATAATTATGTATAATAGCCTACGTAGCGCGAAACTGTGCATATAATAGGCTGTAGCCAGCGCGAAACTGCGCATTCCCTATAGCCGTTCATGGAACGACTGGCGGCCGGTATAAATAAATAAAAACATACACGATATTTTCTTATTTGAATGATCTTGAATATATATATATTCAAGATCATTCAAATAACAAAATATTGTGTAGCCTATATTGTGCATGTCAAGGCACTCACTGTCAAACCTGCCGCTATCTATACACAAGATAGTTAATGTCCGGATATGATTGGCAATGAGTGATCTTTACTCATGGCGACTATGTAAATTTTGTATGGATCCACAAGTCGATCAAGCTTATTTTTTCTTTGTATCGTGCTGAAGCCATATAGCCTACTGCACTCAGACTTGGCTACATTAGCTGGTGCCCCGTCTTCAAATTTACTTCCGGGGTTTACGAGTAGCCTACCAGTTGAATGCGTTCCAGAAACAAAACGCAAAACCCCCACGTTCACCATATCTTTACTTACAAATATATTTACAATACTGTTATTTTGCGCATTTGACCTAACAGCCACCACGTCTTGACCCGACGTCAGTTACCGAGATAGATAGGCTACTGTAGGCCTAGATATAGGTGTTCGTAATAATTAAATTACATCCAGATGGAGAAAACATGGGTTTGAGAACAAGGTAATAATAACAATTAAACGTTATTTGTATAGCACCTTTCATACAGATAAATTCAGCTCAAAGTGCTTTACAACAGAGCATTTAAATTAAAGAATGTGAAACTTAATGATGCTTCATTCGTAGACTATAGGAGAAAAACAGAGCCCAGACTGCTAAATCTACTCAAAGACGCCACCTGGCGGTGGTGCATCACTAAAACGAAATAACACCCGTCTGAAATCCCACGAGATTTCCAACGGGATTTCCCTGCCAAATACCGCGACGTGAAATGCTGCAGCATGTGACATTTCTAACTTCCCACATCTGTACACTCACCATGTAAACCTATTGCTGTTGTACACCGACCTGTGGCGGCTGTACGCGGCTGTTTCTCATGATTGGTTGGGAGTAGGAGGCTGATCTCAGAGTATGTTCATGCCACCCTTTGGTACTTGAGGACCCCCGCTTTATAGCCTCCTAGCCCCCACCACTTTGGAGAAATGTGGCGTGTACCGCCGCCATAGGTCGATGTACAACCGCAATAGGTTTACATGTTAAAATAAAAATTGCTCGGATTGGCTCGAAACCTATGCACAGTAACAGTACACCATGGAGACATGAACATACTGCAATATCAGCCTCCTAGACCAAGAATCTTTGGAGATATTGACCCGTACACTCACCATGTAAACCTATTGCTGTTGTACACCCACCTGTGGCGGCTGTACGCGGCTGTTTCTCATGATTGGTTGGGAGTAGGAGGCTGATCTCAGAGTATGTTCATGCCACCCTTTGGTACTTGAGGACCCCCGCTTTATAGCCTCCTAGCCCCCACCACTTTGGAGAAATGTGGCGTGTACCGCCGCCATAGGTCGGTGTACAACCGCAATAGGTTTACATGTTAAAATTAAAATTGCTCGGATTGGCTCGAAACCTATGCACAGTAACAGTCCACCATGGAGACATGAACATACTGCAATATCAGCTTCCTAGACCAAGAATCCTTGGAGATATTGACCCGTACACTCACCATGTAAACCTATTGCTGTTGTACACCGACCTGTGGCGGCTGTACGGTTGGGAGTAGGAGGCTGATCTCAGAGTATGTTCATGCCACCCTTTGGTACTTGAGGACCCCCGCTTTATAGCCTCCTAGCCCCCACCACTTTGGAGAAATGTGGCGTGTACCGCCGCCATAGGTCGGTGTACAACCGCAATAGGTTTACATGTTAAAATTAAAATTGCTCGGATTGGCTCAAAACCTATGCACAGTAACAGTACACCATGGAGACATGAACATACTGCAATATCAGCCTCCTAGACCAAATATCTTTGGAGATATTGACCCGTACACTCACCATGTAAACCTATTGCTGTTGTACACCGACCCGTACACTCACCATGTAAACCTATTGCTGTTGTACACCGACCTGTGGCGGCTGTACGCGGCTGTTTCTCATGATTGGTTGGGAGTAGGAGTCTGATCTCAGAGTACGTTCATGCCACCCTTTAGGACTTGAGGACCCCTGCTTTATAGCCTCCTAGCCCCCACCACTTTGGAGAAATGTGGCGTGTACCGCCGCCATAGGTCGGTGTACAACCGCAATAGGTTTACATGTTAAAATTAAAATTGCTCGGATTGGCTCGAAACCTATGCACAGTAACAGTACACCATGGAGATATGAACATACTGCAATATCAGCCTCCTAGACCAAGAATCTTTGGAGATATTGACCCGTACACTCACCATGTAAACCTATTGCTGTTGTACACCGACCTGTGGCGGCTGTACGCGGCTGTTTCTCCTGATTGGTTGGGAGTAGGAGGCTGATCTCAGAGTATGTTCATGCCCCCCTTTGGTACTTGAGGACCCCCGCTTTATAGCCTCCTAGCCCCCAGCACTTTGGAGAAATGTGGCGTGTTCCGCCGCCATAGGTCGTTGTACAACCGCAATAGGTTTACATGTTAAAATTAAAATTGCTCGGATTGGCTCGAAACCTATGCACAGTAACAGTACACCATGGAGACATGAACATACTGCAATATCAGCCTCTTAGACCAAGAATCTTTGGAGATATTGACCCGTACACTCACCATGTAAACCTATTGCTGTTGTACACCGACCTGTGGCGGCTGTACGCGGCTGTTTCTCATGATTGGTTGGGAGTAAGAGGCTGATCTCAGAGTATGTTCATGCCACCCTTTGGTACTTGAGGACCCCCGCTTTATAGCCTCCTAGCCCCCACCACTTTGGAGAAATGTGGCGTGTACCACCCCAATAGGTCGGTGTACAACCGCAATAGGTTTACATGTTAAAATTAAAATTGCTTGGATTGGCTCGAAACCTATGCACAGTAACAGTACACCATGGAGACATGAACATACTGCAATATCAGCCTCCTAGACCAAGAATCTTTGGAGATATTGACCCGTACACTCACCATGTAAACCTATTGCTGTTGTACACCGACCTGTGGCGGCTGTACGCGGCTGTTTCTCATGATTGGTTGGGAGTAGGAGGCTGATCTCAGAGTATGTTGATGCCACCCTTTGGTACTGGAGGACCCCCGCTTTATAGCCTCCTAGCCCCCACCACTTTGGAGAAATGTGGCGTGTACCGCCGCCATAGGTCGTTGTACAACCGCAATAGGTTTACATGTTAAAATTAAAATTGCTCGGATTGGCTCGAAACCTATGCACAGTAACAGTACACCATGAAGACATGAACATACTGCAATATCAGCTTCCTAGACCAATAATCTTTGGAGATATTGACCCGTACACTCACCATGTAAACCTATTGCTGTTGTACACCGACCTGTGGCGGCTGTACGCGGCTGTTTCTCATGATTGGTTGGGAGTAGGAGGCTGATCTCAGAGTATGTTCATGCCACCCTTTGGTACTTGAGGATTCCCGCTTTATAGCCTCCTAGCCCCCACCACTTTGGAGAAATGTGGCGTGTACCGCCGCCATAGGTCGGTGTACAACCGCAATAAGTTTACATGTTAAAATAAAAATTGCTCGGATTGGCTCGAAACCTATGCACAGTAACAGTACACCATGGAGACATGAACATACTGCAATATCAGCCTCCTAGACCAAGAATCTTTGGAGATATTGACCCGTACACTCACCATGTAAACCTATTGCTGTTGTACACCGACCTGTGGCGGCTGTACGCGGCTGTTTCTCATGATTGGTTGGGAGTAGGAGGCTGATCTCAGAGTATGTTGATGCCACCCTTTGGTACTTGAGGACACCCGCTTTATAGCCTCCTAGCCCCCACCACTTTGGAGAAATGTGGCGTGTACCGCCGCCATAGGTCGGTGTACAACCGCAATAGGTTTACATGTTAAAATTAAAATTGCTTGAATCAACTCAACCCTCTGCACAGTAACAGTACACCATGGAGACATGAACCTACTGCCATATCAACCTCCTACCCCAAGACACTTTGGAGATATCGACCCGTACACTCACCATGTAAACCTATTGCTGTTGTACACCGACCTGTGGCGGCTGTACGCGGCTGTTTCTCATGATTGGTTGGGAGTAGGAGGCTGATCTCAGAGTATGTTCATGCCACCCTTTGGTACTTGAGGATTCCGGCTTTATAGCCTCCTAGCCCCCACCACTTTGGAGAAATGTGGCATGTATCGCCGCCATAGGTCGGTGTACAACCGCAATAGGTTTACATGTTAAAATTAAAATTGCTCGGATTGGCTCGAAACCTATGCACAGTAACAGTACACCATGAAGACATGAACATACTGCAATATCAGCCTCCTAGACCAAGAATCTTTGGAGATATTGACCCGTACACTCACCATGTAAACCTATTGCTGTTGTACACCGACCTGTGGCGGCTGTACGCGGCTGTTTCTCATGATTGGTTGGGAGTAGGAGGCTGATCTCAGAGTATGTTCATGCCACCCTTTGGTACTTGAGGACCCCCGCTTTATAGCCTCCTAGCCCCCACCACTTTGGAGAAATGTGGCGTGTACCGCCGCCATAGGTCGGTGTACAACCGCAATAGGTTTACATGTTAAAATAAAAATTGGTCGGATTGGCTCGAAACCTATGCACAGTAACTGTACACCATGAAGACATGAACATACTGCAATATCAGCCTCCTAGACCAATAATCTTTGGAGATATTGACCCGTACACTAACCATGTAAACCTATTGCTGTTGTACACCGACCTGTGGCGGCTGTACGCGGCTGTTTCTCATGATTGGTTGGGAGTGGGAGGCTGATCTCAGAGTATGTTCATGCCACCCTTTGGTACTTGAGGATTCCCGCTTTATAGCCTCCTAGCCCCCACCACTTTGGAGAAATGTGGCGTGTACTGCCGCCATAGGTCGGTGTACAACCGCAATAAGTTTACATGTTAAAATTAAAATTGCTCGGATTGGCTCGAAACCTATGCACAGTAACAGTCCACCATGGAGACATGAACATACTGCAATATCAGCCTCCTAGACCAAGAATCCTTGGAGATATTGACCCGTACACTCACCATGTAAACCTATTGCTGTTGTACACCGACCTGTGGCGGCTGTACGGTTGGGAGTAGGAGGCTGATCTCAGAGTATGTTCATGCCACCCTTTCGTACTTGAGGACCCCCGCTTTATAGCCTCCTAGCCCCCACCACTTTGGAGAAATGTGGCATGTTCCACCGCCATAGGTCGGTGTACAACCGCAATAGGTTTACATGTTACAATTAAAATTGCTCGGATTGGCTCGAAACCTATGCACAGTAACAGTACACCATGAAGACATGAACATACTGCAATATCAGCCTCCTAGACCAATAATCTTTGGAGATATTGACCCGTACACTCACCATGTAAACCTATTGCTGTTGTACACCGACCTGTGGCGGCTGTACGCGGCTGTTTCTCATGATTGGTTGGGAGTAGGAGGCTGATCTCAGAGTATGTTCATGCCACCCTTTGGTACTTGAGGACCCCCGCTTTATAGCCTCCTAGCCCCCACCACTTTGGAGAAATGTGGCGTGTACTGCCGCCATAGGTCGGTGTACAACCGCAATAAGTTTACATGTTAAAATTAAAATTGCTCGGATTGGCTCGAAACCTATGCACAGTAACAGTCCACCATGGAGACATGAACATACTGCAATATCAGCCTCCTAGACCAAGAATCCTTGGAGATATTGACCCATACACTCACCATGTAAACCTATTGCTGTTGTACACCGACCTGTGGCGGCTGTACGCGGCTGTTTCTCATGATTGGTTGGGAGTAGGAGGCTGATCTCAGAGTATGTTCATGCCACCCTTTGGTACTTGAGGACCCCCGCTTTATAGCCTCCTAGCCCCCACCACTTTGGAGAAATGTGGCGTGTACCGCCGCCATAGGTCGGTGTACAACCGCAATAGGTTTACATGTTAAAATAAAAATTGCTCGGATTGGCTCGAAACCTATGCACAGTAACTGTACACCATGAAGACATGAACATACTGCAATATCAGCCTCCTAGACCAAGAATCCTTGGAGATATTGACCCGTACACTCACCATGTAAACCTATTGCTGTTGTACACCGACCTGTGGCGGCTGTACGGTTGGGAGTAGGAGGCTGATCTCAGAGTATGTTCATGCCACCCTTTGGTACTTGAGGACCCCCGCTTTATAGCCTCCTAGCCCCCACCACTTTGGAGAAATGTGGCGTCTTCCACCGCCATAGGTCGGTGTACAACCGCAATAGGTTTACATGTTACAATTAAAATTGCTCGGATTGGCTCGAAACCTATGCACAGTAACAGTACACCATGAAGACATGAACATACTGCAATATCAGCCTCCTAGACCAATAATCTTTGGAGATATTGACCCGTACACTAACCATGTAAACCTATTGCTGTTGTACACCGACCTGTGGCGGCTGTACGCAGCTGTTTCTCATGATTGGTTGGGAGTAGGAGGCTGATCTCAGAGTATGTTCATGCCACCCTTTGGTACTTGAGGATTCCCGCTTTATAGCCTCCTAGCCCCCACCACTTTGGAGAAATGTGGCGTGTACTGCCGCCATAGGTCGGTGTACAACCGCAATAAGTTTACATGTTAAAATTAAAATTGCTCGGATTGGCTCGAAACCTATGCACAGTAACAGTCCACCATGGAGACATGAACATACTGCAATATCAGCCTCCTAGACCAAGAATCCTTGGAGATATTGACCCGTACACTCACCATGTAAACCTATTGCTGTTGTACACCGACCTGTGGCGGCTGTACGGTTGGGAGTAGGAGGCTGATCTCAGAGTATGTTCATGCCACCCTTTGCTACTTGAGGATTCCGGCTTTATAGCCTCCTAGCCCCCACCACTTTGGAGAAATGTGGCATGTATCGCCGCCATAGGTCGGTGTACAACCGCAATAGGTTTACATGTTAAAATTAAAATTGCTCGGATTGGCTCGAAACCTATGCACAGTAACAGTACACCATGGAGACATGAACATACTGCAATATCAGCCTCCTAGACCAAGAATCTTTGGAGATATTGACCCGTACACTCACCATGTAAACCTATTGCTGTTGTACACCGACCTGTGGCGGCTGTACGCGGCTGTTTCTCATGATTGGTTGGGAGTAGGAGGCTGATCTCAGAGTATGTTCATGCCACCCTTTGGTACTTGAGGACCCCTGCTTTATAGCCTCCTAGCCCCCACCACTTTGGAGAAATGTGGCGTGTACCGCCGCCATAGGTCGGTGTACAACCGCAATAGGTTTACATGTTAAAATTAAAATTGCTCGGATTGGCTCGAAACCTATGCACAGTAACAGTCCACCATGGAGACATGAACATACTGCAATATCAGCCTCCTAGACCAAGAATCCTTGGAGATATTGACCCATACACTCACCATGTAAACCTATTGCTGTTGTACACCGACCTGTGGCGGCTGTACGCGGCTGTTTCTCATGATTGGTTGGGAGTAGGAGGCTGATCTCAGAGTATGTTCATGCCACCCTTTGGTACTTGAGGACCCCCGCTTTATAGCCTCCTAGCCCCCACCACTTTGGAGAAATGTGGCGTGTACCGCCGCCATAGGTCGGTGTACAACCGCAATAGGTTTACATGTTAAAATAAAAATTGCTCGGATTGGCTCGAAACCTATGCACAGTAACTGTACACCATGAAGACATGAACATACTGCAATATCAGCCTCCTAGACCAAGAATCCTTGGAGATATTGACCCGTACACTCACCATGTAAACCTATTGCTGTTGTACACCGACCTGTGGCGGCTGTACGGTTGGGAGTAGGAGGCTGATCTCAGAGTATGTTCATGCCACCCTTTGGTACTTGAGGACCCCCGCTTTATAGCCTCCTAGCCCCCACCACTTTGGAGGAATGTGGCGTCTTCCACCGCCATAGGTCGGTGTACAACCGCAATAGGTTTACATGTTACAATTAAAATTGCTCGGATTGGCTCGAAACCTATGCACAGTAACAGTACACCATGAAGACATGAACATATTGCAATATCAGCCTCCTAGACCAATAATCTTTGGAGATATTGACCCGTACACTAACCATGTAAACCTATTGCTGTTGTACACCGACCTGTGGCGGCTGTACGCGGCTGTTTCTCATGATTGGTTGGGAGTAGGAGGCTGATCTCAGAGTATGTTCATGCCACCCTTTGGTACTTGAGGATTCCCGCTTTATAGCCTCCTAGCCCCCACCACTTTGGAGAAATGTGGCGTGTACTGCCGCCATAGGTCGGTGTACAACCGCAATAAGTTTACATGTTAAAATTAAAATTGCTCGGATTGGCTCGAAACCTATGCACAGTAACAGTCCACCATGGAGACATGAACATACTGCAATATCAGCCTCCTAGACCAAGAATCCTTGGAGATATTGACCCGTACACTCACCATGTAAACCTATTGCTGTTGTACACCGACCTGTGGCGGCTGTACGGTTGGGAGTAGGAGGCTGATCTCAGAGTATGTTCATGCCACCCTTTGGTACTTGAGGACCCCCACTTTATAGCCTCCTAGCCCCCACCACTTTGGAGAAATGTGGCGTGTTCCACCGCCATAGGTCGGTGTACAACCGCAATAGGTTTACATGTTACAATTAAAATTGCTCGGATTGGCTCGAAACCTATGCACAGTAACAGTACACCATGAAGACATGCACATACTGCAATATCAGCCTCCTAGACCAATAATCTTTGGAGATATTGACCCGTACACTCACCATGTAAACCTATTGCTGTTGTACACCGACCTGTGGCGGCTGTACGCGGCTGTTTCTCATGATTGGTTGGGAGTAGGAGGCTGATCTCAGAGTATGTTCATGCCACCCTTTGCTACTTGAGGATTCCGGCTTTATAGCCTCCTAGCCCCCACCACTTTGGAGAAATGTGGCATGTATCGCCGCCATAGGTCGGTGTACAACCGCAATAGGTTTACATGTTAAAATTAAAATTGCTCGGATTGGCTCGAAACCTATGCACAGTAACAGTACACCATGGAGACATGAACATACTGCAATATCAGCCTCCTAGACCAAGAATCTTTGGAGATATTGACCCGTACACTCACCATGTAAACCTATTGCTGTTGTACACCGACCTGTGGCGGCTGTACGCGGCTGTTTCTCATGATTGGTTGGGAGTAGGAGGCTGATCTCAGAGTATGTTCATGCCACCCTTTGGTACTTGAGGACCCCTGCTTTATAGCCTCCTAGCCCCCACCACTTTGGAGAAATGTGGCGTGTACCGCCGCCATAGGTCGGTGTACAACCGCAATAGGTTTACATGTTAAAATTAAAATTGCTCGGATTGGCTCGAAACCTATGCACAGTAACAGTACACCAAGAATGTGCGCTCACTCTTTCACTCGACGCTTGCTGGCTGAGTTTTAATGCAAAAGTAATGTCCCTTATATGAAAATAAAGAAAAAGGGATGGCGAAATGAATGATATAAAGCATTCCATGCTATATTGTGAGGAAACTTGAGAAATATCGTTGCAAAGTGTTGCCAAAAATGGCGGAGAAAAATGTTCTCTAGTTTTCCTCTCAGGATATGGCATTCACATTGAAAACAATATTTCTCAACTTTCCTCACAATATTGCATGAAATGCCTTATATCATTCGATTCCCCATCCATCTTGTTGTCTTTCTTTTCATATAAGGTACCTCACTTCTACATTAAACCCAGCCCGCAAGCAAGACCGCTCAATGCAAATTAGGCCTACTCCATACTGTACTTTAAGAATGTGCGCTCACTCTTTCACTCGACGCTTGCTGGCTGAGTTTTAATGCAAAAGTAATGCAAAAACAAATTGATAGTTAGCAAAAACTTTAGAATTTTAGCATAGCAGTTTACATGGAGTTTAAATTGAAAACCTTCTAGCAAGGAATACAGTCTAAGCTCAGGGTTTCAGTTCTAAAAGGGACTTATATCTACAGACTACCTATTACAGTGAGAAAATAATACTTCAGTTCAGTTTAGATTATAGTTAAGTTTGTCTCTTGCTAAAAGCATGTATTGGGCCTGTGCTGGTAGTCAGTTTGTTAGTAGGTAGGTAGATAGTTGAGGCTGTTGAGTAGCCCACTCCCTCTTGCCACTCAAGACAATGATAGGGCAGTCAACAGGGAAATGGTGCACTCACCAGGGCAATGAGTCTATCTCAGGCAGAAACTAACTCTCACAATATAATTGAATAACAATGACACTGATGACTTACCTATTAGAGAGACTAAACCTTATTTTACTACCTACATTTAAAACTTTATAATGGGAAGAGCAAGAATTAGGTCATCATCATTTAAATTGTATTAACGTCCACATGGGAAGCGCTCTTGGTTCCTAAATTGACAGTGTGCTTCCTAAATTGACTGTGTGCTTCAAAAGCTACAGTCAACTCAGGAAGCCCCCGTAGGGTGACATAGAATTGGTGTACAGTCCTTATTACTGCCCTGTGTGACCTATTTCTTTTCTACCTAATAAAAATGTCTTATTCTCCTTATTCTAGTAAAGGATGACTATGCCAAAGCGCGGCGTGAGGTGCCCCATCTGCCGGAAGTTTCTTGCCGGCTCCCTTGGACGGCATCTAAGGCAAATGCACGCAGTTTTTAATGGGGAGGAGAGACGGATATTGATAAACCTGGCCAACAACCGGACCAACATCCGTTCAGGTGTGTATTCTCTGGAGTCTGTTTTTCTTCAAATCTTCAGTGAATAATTCATTGAAAGGATGTGGTCTGACTTGCCCTAATCCTAGTCAGTTTTAACACTGACTATTTGAGAGATAAAAAGAAGTAATTATGCAATCAGTCAAAGCCTTTTTTTTAAATTAAGGTTAGACCAGATTTAATTGTATGCTGTGTGTGTGTTAACAATGATCATATCCCTTACACATAACAAGGATCATACCCCCATCATAGCCCTATGATGACCCATAATAATGTTTTTTTTTTTTTACATATTTATCCAACAGGTAGCTGCCCAGTCCCTGGTTGTCCTCACTTGGGGCAAAAGCTGGACAGGCACCTTCAGGGGCACCCTGATGTCACCCCAGAGAGATTCGAACAGATGATTAGCAATCTGAGGTGGACGAGGGCAATGGAGCTCCTGGCCGACCTCCGGGCCTCCAACCCGGAGGTCCCAATGTCCAGCGAGCTGGATCGTGAGGCCGAAAGGCTTCAAGGAATGTCGGTGAGGCCAGGACCGTCCACTGGCCCGTCCACCGGCCCGTCCACTGGCCCGTCCACTTCAGGGCAGGGCGGCTGCCGTGATGCAGCCTGCCAGGCTGAGAGGGAGAGACTCAAGGCCAAGGTCAGGCAGCTGGAGGGGGAGCTTGCCAGCATAAGAAAAATGTTTCGCAAGCACATCAGGAAGCACGCGCCTGTAAGTGTGAGCAGAGGAAAAAAAGGAAGGTTTAAAGGGAGACTTTTGGGCTTGTGTTAATGTTATTTGGATTTAATGCTTAATTTATTTGTGGACACCTTTCTAAGCTCTTTGTCAGTGTAGCTGGATACTAGCCCTTTTCTCCATTCAGTATTTCTGTTTCAGTCAGACAGTCATTGTGATTTCAGAGAAAATCTGGGCAATTAAAGAAACTTGCATGTCCCTGATTGTGCCCCTTTAAAATTGTCAAATAATAAGTCATTCTGTCCTTTTATTTTTTACATCCACAGAAGACCGCAGCTCTCGGAAAGAAGCTGCTGCTGGCTTCCAAAAGAAGGAAGCATGGTTCTGCTGCAACGGTGAATTGATTAATTGAGTGATGTTTTTTTAAAGCATGCATACGTGAAGTACTTTCCTATCTGGGCAGCAATACTGGGCAGCAATACATCATTAAAATCATTCTGAGAAGGAACTATTTTTTCATTGTGCCATTTCGTTGTGCCATCCTCTAGCTCCCTGCCAGCAGTACCACCGTGACCCAGTCCCCGACTGCAGCTGAGCCGGAAGGGGAGGAGGAAGAGGAGGAGCAAGGCCCCGCTTCAACGGTGAATTGATTAATTGAGTGATGTTATTTTAAAGCATGCATACGTGAAGTACTTCCCTATCTGTGCAGCAATACTGGGCAGCAATACATCATTAAAATCATTCTGAGAAGGAACTCTTTTTTCATTGTGCCATTTCGTTGTGCCATCCTCTAGCTCCCTGCCAGCAGTACCACCGTGACCCAGTCCCCGACTGCAGCTGAGCCGGAAGGGGAGGAGGAAGAGGAGGAGCAAGGCCCCGCTTCAACGGTGAATTGATTAATTGAGTGATGTTATTTTAAAGCATGCATACGTGAAGTACTTCCCTGTCTGGGCAGCAATACTGGGCAGCAATACATCATTAAAATCATTCTGAGAAGGAACTATTTTTTCATTGTGCCATTTCGTTGTGCCATCCTCTAGCTCCCTGCCAGCAGTACCACCGTGACCCAGTCCCCGACTGCAGCTGAGCCGGAAGGGGAGGAGGAAGAGGAGGAGCAAGGCCCCGCTTCAACGGTGAATTGATTAATTGAGTGATGTTATTTTAAAGCATGCATACGTGAAGTACTTCCCTATCTGTGCAGCAATACTGGGCAGCAATACATCATTAAAATCATTCTGAGAAGGAACTCTTTTTTCATTGTGCCATTTCGTTGTGCCATCCTCTAGCTCCCTGCCAGCAGTACCACCGTGACCCAGTCCCCGACTGCAGCTGAGCCGGAAGGGGAGGAGGAAGAGGAGGAGCAAGGCCCCGCTTCAACGGTGAATTGATTAATTGAGTGATGTTATTTTACAGCATGCATACGTGAAGTACTTCCCTTTCTGGGCAGCAATACATCATTAAAACCATTCTGAAAAGGAACACGTTTTTCATTGTGCCATTTTGTTGTGCCATCTTCTAG
The DNA here is from genome assembly GCF_949987555.1 of Borostomias antarcticus. Lineage (NCBI taxonomy): Eukaryota > Metazoa > Chordata > Actinopteri > Stomiiformes > Stomiidae > Borostomias > Borostomias antarcticus. The sequence continues at coordinate 267,168 of NW_028175989.1, forward strand.
GAGGATGAGGACAAGGGGGTCAGCTCCCCTCCCTCAAGCAGGCCTTCAAGGATTTACTGTACCTCCATCGGTAAGACAGAACACAGTGTGTATGTGTGTGTGCTTGCAGGGGTGTAATACTATCTTAAATATACATCATACATATTTAATTGCATATTTCTGATGTGTTCACAGAAAACTTCCTGATGGAGTACAGTGCCTTTTGTGAGGGGGTCCGCCCATCCCCCAAACAAAAAGATAATGTGAGGTCCAGGAGGCAGCGCATAAGGGTGTTCATGGACTTCATGGTCGCGGGCAAGCCGGAGGAGAAAGTCTGGACCTGGCAGTTCCTGGACCAGACCTCCCGCATCATGGAGTAAGTTGCATTATACTATTGATACATTAATGCACCAACAGTCTGATTTGATTGTATGCTAAATGTGTGGTTGTGTGTTTACTTTGTGTTTTAGTAACTGTACGAATAAAAGCAATAAGCCAATTTGAATACAACAAAGTGACTACAACTAAAGGTATCTTTCCTTCCTCAGATTTCCAGGAGAGCTACAAAAGCAGGGCATGGCGGTGACCACTGCAGCTCTGTATTTGAGCAACCTGGTCCATTTCATTGGCTTCTTGAAGGAGACTCCTCCTCAGTTGTGTCGCCTCACCAAGGTCCGGATGGTGGCCGTCTTGCGGGCAATGAAGCAGGCGCTTCAGACCCTCAACCGGCACCTGGTGGTGCACCAGCTGCAGGTGAAAGCCCGCAAGGCGGCTACCATCACCCCTCGGGAGGATCTCAGAAGGTGCCAAGACCTTGCTCGGGAAAAGATGGCAGAGTTGCTCCGTAAGTGTGCATTACTTTTGAGTCTCTCCCTCTCTGTCTCTCTCTCTCTCCCTATCTCCAATATGTATGTGTCTCACTGTTTAATATGCCCAAATAACTATTTATCCTTGTTTGTGGAATATTTTCTCTTTCAGAAGACATCAAGGACGCTCCAATTACCGATCTTAAGGCAAGGTTCAGGTTTTATGGATACCTGTCCGCCTACCTCAGCGCCATCTACGGCCATCGCGCGGGGGTCCTCTGCAACCTCACCGTTGCAGAGGTGCTGAAGGCAGACGGCAACCCTCAGACCGGCTACGTGATAGGCGTAAGTTTCACTGTCTCTGCGGATATCTGGTCAAAATAGACATTGCACTTTATTCAAGTAGTGTCAAACTTTCTTCATGCATTTAGTTATTTTTGTTTTACTTCCTGGTGCTGATTCAACGTACCTGAAGTCTAGACCTCTATATGTTTTATCATTAGAATAGTATACAATACAAGAATACAGTACAATAGAATAGAATGTTTATTTTGCCATGTGTAACCAGCACAGGTACAGGTACATCAGAATTATTGTAGAGGCCCATTGGGATTAAAAGTAAATTGCAAATAATGTTTGTCATTTTTGTAGATCAAGGAGCACAAGACAAACAGGAGGTTTGGCCAGGCCCAGCTCTACCTGAACACCCAGGAATACGGGTGGTTCCTGGAGTGGGTCCGGCTAAGGAGACGGGTAGCCCCCTTGAACGACCTGTTCTTTACCACCAGCGGCAAGGGGGCTGCCAAGAACCTCGTGGTCTACATGAGGCAGGCCTGGAGGGAGATGGGGCTGGAGGGAAGGCCCACATTCACATCCATTCGGACTGCGGTGGCGACGCATGTAAGTTGCATTCAAAGTCAACTTTATTCATACAAGTGTTTTTTTCTGTACAGCATGATTTGAAAATAACATAGCCAGAATCGGCCGCGAGGCATTTCCTTTTTAATAACAGTTCTAACTTGCTTGTGTTCCTCTGTTTCAGAGTCACTTCGTCAATGATGAAGAGGTGCAACAGAGAGTTGCACTCTTCATGAGTCATGAAGCACCCTCCCACGCCTCCGCCGACATGCCCGGACCCTCCCACGCCTCCGCCGACATGCCCGGACCCTCCCACGCCTCCGCCGACATGCCCGGACCCTCCCACGCCTCCGCCGACATGCCCGGACCCTCCCACGCCTCCGCCGACATGCCCGGACCCTCCCACGCCTCCGCCGACATGCCCGGACCCTCCCACGCCTCGGCCGACATGCCCGGACCCTCCCACGCCTACCACACTCCAAGGGCAAAGAAGCGGCGGTCCGCCTCATCAAGTGAAGAGGAGGAGGAGGAGGGAGCAGCCTCGACCACCACTGTAAGTACAGTCTTCTAAATACATGGACCCTAGTATCAAATGCTAGACTCTGTAGACCCCTAGTATGTCTCTTTTCTTCATCTGGAATAAAAAAGGGTGTATATCTGGTGGAGATAGCATAGGGCTTTATTCAAATACCCTAGCACTTCTGCTAGTATGCATTTTTCAACTATACACTTCCTTGCACTGATTCTAACCAGATGAAGCCCATTGTTAAAAGGTCTTGCTCATGAGACTACATGGACCCAAATTCCATTCACAATTCTCAATATGTTTTCTTTTTCTTTTACAGACACCAGTGAAAAGACAGTCAAGATATCCCCCCTCAAGTCGGCCGTGATTGTCGCACAAAAGGTGAAAAGGAGGCTGGGACTCACGAGTTCCCCGAGGAAGCAGTGGCCCCGCCGTCGCAAGCGGTAGAATTTTTTGGTAATTCTTGTTTTTGGAATTGTTTTTTTACAATTTATACTGTTTTAATTTACATTGTTGCATTTTTCCTTGTTCATAGTTGATTGTTCATTGTTTATAGTTGATAGTTCATAGTGTTTATAGTTGATAGTTCATAGTGTTCATAGTTGATAGTTCATAGTGTTCATAGTTGATGGTTCATAGTTTTAGTTCTTATTGTGTTGTTGTTGTTATAGTTCTTATTGTCTTGTTGTTATATTGTTCACATAAAGTTAATATTTGATTCAAAACTGGGACTCTTCTGATTTCTTAAGAAATTATTGCATGCATCATTGAAATGTATTCTTATTGTTGAGAGGCAGTAGGGCTCTGGTATTTCCAAAAGTTTAATGATGTTATTTTGGGAACTGTGAGACACCGAGAGGAAACGCAGGGTGGAGTTAAGCACTGAGGTCGAGTCATGGAGCAGGTTAGCGCCAAGGCGCATTTATTACCAGTTCTAAAGAGAAAATGTCACAAGAGAAATGTGCCTCCGTGCTCTCAGAGGTTCTCTTCGCCTGGCTGCGGAGATCCTGGGCTTAGGTCCGGGCTTCTGACCTGCGGCGTGAGCAGAGAAGCATTTTACGAGAGGCTGTGACTGATTGACTCATGTGATGGTAGTTTAAGCAATAACATATTAGATTCATGAGCCACGGATTACAATAAAAGCCGTGGTAGGGACTTCACATAAGCCATCACCTTGAGGTCAATAGGTCAGTAGCCTACTCTTCAACAGGTACAATACATTTGTGAGTCTGTTTGTATCCATGGCGTCCATTTGCCAAATGGTCAAGGTGTGGTTTGGGTACTTCCTGAGGTCCAATCAACTCAGGACCAGCTTAGCTGGTCTCAGGGTGTGCTTAAACACTCACACAGTAAAGTGCAAGGCTGTACTTTGAAAGGAAGTGTCCAATTTGGTGATGTCAGTTCAGGAAGCATTAATGTTTCCTGAATTGACGTCTATTTAGGAAGCGTTTCTGTTTCCCAAATTGACATTGCGGTTCTGGTCTTTGCAAAGGTACACTACACTCAAGCCCACTGTAGCTAGTCTCAGGGCATGCTAAAACCCCCACACACCAAGGTAAAATACTCTAAGTTAATAAGAAGTGTCCAAATTGATGGCGTCCATTTGCCATAAGGTCAAGGTGTGGTTTGGGTCTTCCTGAGGTCCAATCAACTCAGGACCAGCTTAGCTGGTCTCAGGGTGTGCTTAAACACTCACACAGTAAAGTGCAAGGCTGTACTTTGAAAGGAAGTGTCCAATTTGGTGATGTCAGTTCAGGAAGCATTAATGTTTCCTGAATTGACGTCTATTTAGGAAGCGTTTCTGTTTCCCAAATTGACATTGCGGTTCTGGTCTTTGCAAAGGTACACTACACTCAAGCCCACTGTAGCTAGTCTCAGGGCATGCTAAAACCCCCACACACCAAGGTAAAATACTCTAAGTTAATAAGAAGTGTCCAAATTGATGGCGTCCATTTGCCATAAGGTCAAGGTGTGGTTTGGGTCTTCCTGAGGTCCAATCAACTCAGGACCAGCTTAGCTGGTCTCAGGGTGTGCTTAAACACTCACACAGTAAAGTGCAAGGCTGTACTTTGAAAGGAAGTGTCCAATTTGGTGATGTCAGTTCAGGAAGCATTAATGTTTCCTGAATTGACGTCTATTTAGGAAGCGTTTCTGTTTCCCAAATTGACATTGCGGTTCTGGTCTTTGCAAAGGTACACTACACTCAAGCCCACTGTAGCTAGTCTCAGGGCATGCTAAAACCCCCACACACCAAGGTAAAATACTCTAAGTTAATAAGAAGTGTCCAAATTGATGGCGTCCATTTGCCATAAGGTCAAGGTGTGGTTTGGGTCTTCCTGAGGTCCAATCAACTCAGGACCAGCTTAGCTGGTCTCAGGGTGTGCTTAAACACTCACACAGTAAAGTGCAAGGCTGTACTTTGAAAGGAAGTGTCCAATTTGGTGATGTCAGTTCAGGAAGCATTAATGTTTCCTGAATTGACGTCTATTTAGGAAGCGTTTCTGTTTCCCAAATTGACATTGCGGTTCTGGTCTTTGCAAAGGTACACTACACTCAAGCCCACTGTAGCTAGTCTCAGGGCATGCTAAAACCCCCACACACCAAGGTAAAATACTCTAAGTTAATAAGAAGTGTCCAAATTGATGGCGTCCATTTGCCATAAGGTCAAGGTGTGGTTTGGGTCTTCCTGAGGTCCAATCAACTCAGGACCAGCTTAGCTGGTCTCAGGGTGTGCTTAAACACTCACACAGTAAAGTGCAAGGCTGTACTTTGAAAGGAAGTGTCCAATTTGGTGATGTCAGTTCAGGAAGCATTAATGTTTCCTGAATTGACGTCTATTTAGGAAGCGTTTCTGTTTCCCAAATTGACATTGCGGTTCTGGTCTTTGCAAAGGTACACTACACTCAAGCCCACTGTAGCTAGTCTCAGGGCATGCTAAAACCCCCACACACCAAGGTAAAATACTCTAAGTTAATAAGAAGTGTCCAAATTGATGGCGTCCATTTGCCATAAGGTCAAGGTGTGGTTTGGGTCTTCCTGAGGTCCAATCAACTCAGGACCAGCTTAGCTGGTCTCAGGGTGTGCTTAAACACTCACACAGTAAAGTGCAAGGCTGTACTTTGAAAGGAAGTGTCCAATTTGGTGATGTCAGTTCAGGAAGCATTAATGTTTCCTGAATTGACGTCTATTTAGGAAGCGTTTCTGTTTCCCAAATTGACATTGCGGTTCTGGTCTTTGCAAAGGTACACTACACTCAAGCCCACTGTAGCTAGTCTCAGGGCATGCTAAAACCCCCACACACCAAGGTAAAATACTCTAAGTTAATAAGAAGTGTCCAAATTGATGGCGTCCATTTGCCATAAGGTCAAGGTGTGGTTTGGGTCTTCCTGAGGTCCAATCAACTCAGGACCAGCTTAGCTGGTCTCAGGGTGTGCTTAAACACTCACACAGTAAAGTGCAAGGCTGTACTTTGAAAGGAAGTGTCCAATTTGGTGATGTCAGTTCAGGAAGCATTAATGTTTCCTGAATTGACGTCTATTTAGGAAGCGTTTCTGTTTCCCAAATTGACATTGCGGTTCTGGTCTTTGCAAAGGTACACTACACTCAAGCCCACTGTAGCTAGTCTCAGGGCATGCTAAAACCCCCACACACCAAGGTAAAATACTCTAAGTTAATAAGAAGTGTCCAAATTGATGGCGTCCATTTGCCATAAGGTCAAGGTGTGGTTTGGGTCTTCCTGAGGTCCAATCAACTCAGGACCAGCTTAGCTGGTCTCAGGGTGTGCTTAAACACTCACACAGTAAAGTGCAAGGCTGTACTTTGAAAGGAAGTGTCCAATTTGGTGATGTCAGTTCAGGAAGCATTAATGTTTCCTGAATTGACGTCTATTTAGGAAGCGTTTCTGTTTCCCAAATTGACATTGCGGTTCTGGTCTTTGCAAAGGTACACTACACTCAAGCCCACTGTAGCTAGTCTCAGGGCATGCTAAAACCCCCACACACCAAGGTAAAATACTCTAAGTTAATAAGAAGTGTCCAAATTGATGGCGTCCATTTGCCATAAGGTCAAGGTGTGGTTTGGGTCTTCCTGAGGTCCAATCAACTCAGGACCAGCTTAGCTGGTCTCAGGGTGTGCTTAAACACTCACACAGTAAAGTGCAAGGCTGTACTTTGAAAGGAAGTGTCCAATTTGGTGATGTCGGTTCAGGAAGCATTAATGTTTCCTGAATTGACGTCTATTTAGGAAGCGTTTCTGTTTCCCAAATTGACATTGCGGTTCTGGTCTTTGCAAAGGTACACTACACTCAAGCCCACTGTAGCTAGTCTCAGGGCATGCTAAAACCCCCACACACCAAGGTAAAATACTCTAAGTTAATAAGAAGTGTCCAAATTGATGGCGTCCATTTGCCATAAGGTCAAGGTGTGGTTTGGGTCTTCCTGAGGTCCAATCAACTCAGGACCAGCTTAGCTGGTCTCAGGGTGTGCTTAAACACTCACACAGTAAAGTGCAAGGCTGTACTTTGAAAGGAAGTGTCCAATTTGGTGATGTCAGTTCAGGAAGCATTAATGTTTCCTGAATTGACGTCTATTTAGGAAGCGTTTCTGTTTCCCAAATTGACATTGCGGTTCTGGTCTTTGCAAAGGTACACTACACTCAAGCCCACTGTAGCTAGTCTCAGGGCATGCTAAAACCCCCACACACCAAGGTAAAATACTCTAAGTTAATAAGAAGTGTCCAAATTGATGGCGTCCATTTGCCATAAGGTCAAGGTGTGGTTTGGGTCTTCCTGAGGTCCAATCAACTCAGGACCAGCTTAGCTGGTCTCAGGGTGTGCTTAAACACTCACACAGTAAAGTGCAAGGCTGTACTTTGAAAGGAAGTGTCCAATTTGGTGATGTCAGTTCAGGAAGCATTAATGTTTCCTGAATTGACGTCTATTTAGGAAGCGTTTCTGTTTCCCAAATTGACATTGCGGTTCTGGTCTTTGCAAAGGTACACTACACTCAAGCCCACTGTAGCTAGTCTCAGGGCATGCTAAAACCCCCACACACCAAGGTAAAATACTCTAAGTTAATAAGAAGTGTCCAAATTGATGGCGTCCATTTGCCATAAGGTCAAGGTGTGGTTTGGGTCTTCCTGAGGTCCAATCAACTCAGGACCAGCTTAGCTGGTCTCAGGGTGTGCTTAAACACTCACACAGTAAAGTGCAAGGCTGTACTTTGAAAGGAAGTGTCCAATTTGGTGATGTCAGTTCAGGAAGCATTAATGTTTCCTGAATTGACGTCTATTTAGGAAGCGTTTCTGTTTCCCAAATTGACATTGCGGTTCTGGTCTTTGCAAAGGTACACTACACTCAAGCCCACTGTAGCTAGTCTCAGGGCATGCTAAAACCCCCACACACCAAGGTAAAATACTCTAAGTTAATAAGAAGTGTCCAAATTGATGGCGTCCATTTTCCATAAGGTCAAGGTGTGGTTTGGGTCTTCCTGAGGTCCAATCAACTCAGGACCAGCTTAGCTGGTCTCAGGGTGTGCTTAAACACTCACACAGTAAAGTGCAAGGCTGTACTTTGAAAGGAAGTGTCCAATTTGGTGATGTCAGTTCAGGAAGCATTAATGTTTCCTGAATTGACGTCTATTTAGGAAGCGTTTCTGTTTCCCAAATTGACATTGCGGTTCTGGTCTTTGCAAAGGTACACTACACTCAAGCCCACTGTAGCTAGTCTCAGGGCATGCTAAAACCCCCACACACCAAGGTAAAATACTCTAAGTTAATAAGAAGTGTCCAAATTGATGGCGTCCATTTGCCATAAGGTCAAGGTGTGGTTTGGGTCTTCCTGAGGTCCAATCAACTCAGGACCAGCTTAGCTGGTCTCAGGGTGTGCTTAAACACTCACACAGTAAAGTGCAAGGCTGTACTTTGAAAGGAAGTGTCCAATTTGGTGATGTCAGTTCAGGAAGCATTAATGTTTCCTGAATTGACGTCTATTTAGGAAGCGTTTCTGTTTCCCAAATTGACATTGCGGTTCTGGTCTTTGCAAAGGTACACTACACTCAAGCCCACTGTAGCTAGTCTCAGGGCATGCTAAAACCCCCACACACCAAGGTAAAATACTCTAAGTTAATAAGAAGTGTCCAAATTGATGGCGTCCATTTGCCATAAGGTCAAGGTGTGGTTTGGGTCTTCCTGAGGTCCAATCAACTCAGGACCAGCTTAGCTGGTCTCAGGGTGTGCTTAAACACTCACACAGTAAAGTGCAAGGCTGTACTTTGAAAGGAAGTGTCCAATTTGGTGATGTCAGTTCAGGAAGCATTAATGTTTCCTGAATTGACGTCTATTTAGGAAGCGTTTCTGTTTCCCAAATTGACATTGCGGTTCTGGTCTTTGCAAAGGTACACTACACTCAAGCCCACTGTAGCTAGTCTCAGGGCATGCTAAAACCCCCACACACCAAGGTAAAATACTCTAAGTTAATAAGAAGTGTCCAAATTGATGGCGTCCATTTGCCATAAGGTCAAGGTGTGGTTTGGGTCTTCCTGAGGTCCAATCAACTCAGGACCAGCTTAGCTGGTCTCAGGGTGTGCTTAAACACTCACACAGTAAAGTGCAAGGCTGTACTTTGAAAGGAAGTGTCCAATTTGGTGATGTCAGTTCAGGAAGCATTAATGTTTCCTGAATTGACGTCTATTTAGGAAGCGTTTCTGTTTCCCAAATTGACATTGCGGTTCTGGTCTTTGCAAAGGTACACTACACTCAAGCCCACTGTAGCTAGTCTCAGGGCATGCTAAAACCCCCACACACCAAGGTAAAATACTCTAAGTTAATAAGAAGTGTCCAAATTGATGGCGTCCATTTGCCATAAGGTCAAGGTGTGGTTTGGGTCTTCCTGAGGTCCAATCAACTCAGGACCAGCTTAGCTGGTCTCAGGGTGTGCTTAAACACTCACACAGTAAAGTGCAAGGCTGTACTTTGAAAGGAAGTGTCGAATTTGGTGATGTCGGTTCAGGAAGCATTAATGTTTCCTGAATTGACGTCTATTTAGGAAGCGTTTCTGTTTCCCAAATTGACATTGCGGTTCTGGTCTTTGCAAAGGTACACTACACTCAAGCCCACTGTAGCTAGTCTCAGGGCATGCTAAAACCCCCACACACCAAGGTAAAATACTCTAAGTTAATAAGAAGTGTCCAAATTGATGGCGTCCATTTGCCATATGGTCAAGGTGGGGTTTGGGTACTTCCTGATGTCCAATCAACTCAGGACCAGCTTAGCTGGTCTCAGGGTGTGCTTAAACACTCACACAGTAAAGTGCAAGGCTGTACTTTGAAAGGAAGTGTCCAATTTGGTGATGTCAGTTAAGGAAGCATTAATGTTTCCTGAATTGACGTCAATTTAGGAAGCGTTTCTGTTTCCCGAATTGACATTGCGGTTGACCTTTACAACATTTCATGGTGGTCATGACCTTTCTGCTACAACTAGACACTTGATTCCTTTTCTGCTTTAAAGTTGGCTTCGAGGACAATGTGTGACATGATTTTTGTGCCCATCGGTGCATGGCAAGACACTGACAATGAGCCTCAAAGTTTGCAAGGTCGCCAGGTTTCCCAAAATGACACTGTGTCCATTAGGGAACAGTTTTGTGTACATTAAATATTACATTACAGGACTTTCTGAAGCCTCAGAGATCCCATATTTCACACACAGAGCGGGGACATGGCCTACTACAGTCATGTGAAGTGAAAACTCTCCAAGTCCCTTGGGGAAAAAAGATTGTTTAATTGAGAAATCTAGGCGAAGACAGTGTTAGGCTTATAGCCCGCAACACCCTCTTTCATAGTTGGTCAGATTGGAGTCATTTTCTTTCTGAACATGCGTGAGCTCTGATCTTTTAGTATGTTGTTGCCAGACCCAAGTGGAGTACAGTAGGCTTGGTTTGGACCTGCTGGGACCGAGCATGCCAGTGCCACACAACTGTCATTTTGGGGTACTTTTGCATTGAAAATGTTTTCAATGGGAAATGCTTCTCAAATGGACACCCTTCAAATGATCATATTTCATGTAGAAATTGTCAGAATGGCTTGAAACCTGCACCAAACCCTCAACTCGGAACACAGATTTAGCATGTAGAGCACTGGTTCTGTAAACCCTCTGCATTCCTATATCCTTT